>NC_069504.1:889209549-889494549 GCF_027579735.1 Bombina bombina
TCCCTAAATCAGTAATTTCTCCCTCAGACAAAACCTCCCTGGCCCCCTCAGATTGGGTTAGGGGCCCTTCAGAGATATTAATATCAGCGTCGTCATGCTCTTCAGTAACTAAAACAGAGCAGCCACGCTTACGCTGACAAGGGTTCATTTTGGCTAAAATGTTTTTGACAGAATTATCCATTACAGCCGTTAATTGTTGCATAGTAAGGAGTATTGGCGCGCTAGATGTACTAGGGGCCTCCTGAGTGGGCAAGACTCGTGTAGACGAAGGAGGGAATGATGCAGTACCATGCTTACTCCCCTCACTTGAGGAATCATCTTGGGCATCATTGTCATTATCACATAAATCACATTTATTTAAATGAATAGGAATTCTGGCTTCCCCACATTCAGAACACAGTCTATCTGGTAGTTCAGACATGTTAAACAGGCATAAACTTGATCAGAAAGTACAAAAAACGTTTTAAAATAAAACCGTTACTGTCACTTTAAATTTTAAACTGAACACACTTTATTACTGCAATTGCGAAAAAACATGAAGGAATTGTTCAAAATTCACCAAATTTTCACCACAGCGTCTTAAAGCCTTGAAAATATTGCACACCAATTTTGGAAGCTTTAACCCTTCAAATAACGGAACCGGAGCCGTTTTAAGCTTTAAACCCCTTTACAGTCCCTGGTATCTGCTTTGCTGAGACCCAACCAAACCCAAAGGGGAATACGATACCAAATGACGCCTTCAGAAGTCTTTTATAAGTATCAGAGCTCCTCTCACATGCGACTGCATGCCATGCCTCTCAAAAACAAGTGCGCAACACCGGCGCGAAAATGAGACTCTGCCTATGCTTTGGGAAAGCCCCTAAAGAATAAGGTGTCTAAAACAGTGCCTGCCGATATTATTAAATCAAAATACCCAGAATAAATGATTCCTCAAGGCTAAATAAGTGTTAATATCAATCGATTTAGCCCAAAAAAAAGTCTACAGTTTAAATAAGCCCTTGTGAAGCCCTTATTTACAATCGTAATAAACATGGCTTACCGGATCCCATAGGGAAAATGACAGCTTCCAGCATTACATCGTCTTGTTAGAATGTGTCATACCTCAAGCAGCAAGAGACTGCAAACTGTTCCCCCAACTGAAGTTAATTGCTCTCAACAGTCCTGTGTGGAACAGCCATGGATTTTAGTTACGGTTGCTAAAATCATTTTCCTCATACAAACAGAATTCTTCATCTCTTTTCTGTTTCTGAGTAAATAGTACGTACCAGCACTATTTGAAAATAACAAACTCTTGATTGAATAATGAAAAACTACAGTTAAACACTAAAAAACTCTAAGCCATCTCCGTGGAGATGTTGCCTGTACAACGGCAAAGAGAATGACTGGGGTAGGCGGAGCCTAGGAGGGATCATGTGACCAGCTTTGCTGGGCTCTTTGCCATTTCCTGTTGGGGAAGAGAATATCCCACAAGTAAGGATGACGCCGTGGACCGGACACACCTATGTTGGAGAAAGATTAATTTTTAAGCTTGATCCCTCAAATTAATTTTATTCCATTATATTCTATTAAAATCCACACCTGTACATGATGATTTTATAATTCCTACACAACACACATCTTAAAATATTTTTATCCAAAAGTTTTTTTCCTCATCAATTTTTCAGATCATTTTTTTAATATATAAATGCTACATCTCAGTTTCAATTTTTAAATATATTTTTTATTTTTGCTATCATACAGATCCAGCACCTGACTGTTACATACTTTCTACGAGTTAGTTTCAGTCAGCCAGCTGGACCCAGAGAAAATACTGCATTAACTTTGTTTTGTGTATGTTTAATTTTTGTGCTGCTCACATTTGATTTTGTTTTTACCACTGTGTTTTTTATACATACCCAATAAACATTGTTTTTAGCAATTAGGACTCAGCACAGAAACACTGCAATCAGAAAAAAGTGACTGCAGTTAGTGTTAACTGAGCCCACAGTCTTTTTAATAAAAAAGACAAATATTTTCATAATATATAAATTATATATTTTTTTAAGCAAATTTGGGGTTACATATAAAGTGGTACCTCATACATTTATTTCTATACATATGACCACACTCATTTCTAGAGATCCTTCAGCACTATTTCTATACACCTCTTTTTTTATCTAACCTTACTCTACTTGTTAGTGGTTACAAGTATACTCTCTTAGGCCTAGATTTGGAATTCGGCGGTAGCCGTCAAAACCAGCGTTAGAGGCTCCTAACGCTGGTTTTGGCCGCCTGCTGGTATTTGGAGTCAGTGATTAAAGGGTCTAACGCTCACTTTTCAGCCGCGACTTTTCCATACCGCAGATCCCCCTACGCCATTTGCGTATCCTATCTTTTCAATGGGATCTTTCTAACGCCGGTATTTAGAGTCGTTTCTGAAGTGAGCGTTAGACCTCTAACGACAAAACTCCAGCCGCCTGAAAATAGCAGGAGTTAAGAGCTTTCTGGCTAACGCCGGTTCATAAAGCTCTTAACTACTGTACCCTAAAGTACACTAACACCCATAAACTACCTATGTACCCCTAAACCGAGGTCCCCCCACATCGCCACCTACGTTATACTTATGTACCCCTAATCTGCTGCCCCTAACCCCGCCAACCCCTATATTATATTTATTAACCCCTAACCTGCCCCCCACAACGTCGCCGCCAGCTACTTAAAATAATTAACCCCTAATCTTCCGACCGCAAAGCGCCGCCACCTACGTTAGCCCTATGTACCCCTAATCTGCTACCCCTAACACCGCCGACCCCTATATTATATTTATTAACCCCTAATCTGCCCCCCTCAACGTCGCCGACACCTGCTTACACTTATTAACCCCTAATCTGCCGAGCGGACCTGAGCGCTACTATAATAAAGTTATTAACCCCTAACCCGCCTCACTAACCCTATAATAAATAGTATTAACCCCCTAATCTGCCCTCCCTAACATCGCCGACACCTAACTTCAATTATTAACCCCTAATCTGACGACCGGAGCTCACCACTATTCTAATAAATTGATTAACCCCTAAAGCTAAGTCTAACCCTAACACCCCCCTAACTTAAATATAATTTACATCTAACGAAATAAATTAACTCTTATTAAATAAATTATTCCTATTTAAAGCTAAATACTTACCTGTAAAATAAATCCTAATATAGCTACAATATAAATTATAATTATATTATAGCTATTTTAGGATTAATATTTATTTTACAGGCAACTTTTTATTTATTTTAACCAGGTACAATAGCTATTAAATAGTTAAGAACTATTTAATAGTTACCTAGTTAAAATAATAACAAATTTACCTGTAAAATAAATCCTAACCTAAGATATAATTAAACCTAACACTACCCTATCAATAAAATAATTAAATAAACTACCTACAATTACCTACAATTAACCTAACACTACACTATCAATAAATTAATTAAACACAATTGCTACAAATAAATACAATTAAATAAACTAGCTAAAGTACAAAAAATAAAAAAGAACTAAGTTACAAAAAATAAAAAAATATTTACAAACATAAGAAAAATATTACAACAATTTTAAACTAATTACACCTACTCTAAGCCCCCTAATAAAATAACAAAGCCCCCCAAAATAAAAAATTCCCTACCCTATTCTAAATTAAAAAAGTTACAAGCTCTTTTACCTTACCAGCCCTGAACAGGGCCCTTTGCGGGGCATGCCCCAAGAATTTCAGCTCTTTTGCCTGTAAAAGAATAAATACAATACCCCCCCCCCCCAACATTACAACCCACCACCCACATACCCCTAATCTAACCCAAACCCCCCTTAAATAAACCTAACACTAAGCCCCTGAAGATCTTCCTACCTTGTCTTCACCATCCAGGTATCACCGATCCGTCCTGGCTCCAACATCTTCATCCAACCCAAGCGGGGGTTGGCGATCCATCATCCGGTGCTGAAGAGGTCCAGAAGAGGCTCCAAAGTCTTCCTCCTATCCGGCAAGAAGAGGACATCCGGACCGGCAAACATCTTCTCCAAGCGGCATCTTCGATCTTCTTCCATCCGGTGCGGAGCGGGTCCATCTTGAAGCAAGCGACGCGGATCCATCCTCTTCTTCCGTTGTCTCCCGACTAATGACGGTTCCTTTAAGGGACGTCATCCAAGATGGCATCCCTCGAATTCCGATTGGCTGATAGGATTCTATCAGCCAATCGGAATTAAGGTAGGAATTTTCTGATTGGCTGATGGAATCAGCCAATCAGAATCAAGTTCAATCCGATTGGCTGATCCAATCAGCCAATCAGATTGAGCTCGCATTCTATTGGCTGATCGGAACAGCCAATAGAATGCGAGCTCAATCTGATTGGCTGATTGGATCAGCCAATCGGATTGAACTTGATTCTGATTGGCTGATTCCATCAGCCAATCAGAAAATTCCTACCTTAATTCCGATTGGCTGATAGAATCCTATCAGCCAATCGGAATTCGAGGGACGCCATCTTGGATGACGTCCCTTAAAGGAACCGTCATTAGTCGGGAGACAACGGAAGAAGAGGATGGATCCGCGTCGCCTGCTTCAAGATGGACCCGCTCCGCACCGGATGGAAGAAGATCGAAGATGCCGCTTGGAGAAGATGTTTGCCGGTCCGGATGTCCTCTTCTTGCCGGATAGGAGGAAGACTTTGGAGCCTCTTCTGGACCTCTTCAGCACCGGATGATGGATCGCCAACCCCCGCTTGGGTTGGATGAAGATGTTGGAGCCAGGACGGATCGGTGAACCTGGTATGGTGAAGACAAGGTAGGAAGATCTTCAGGGGCTTAGTGTTAGGTTTATTTAAGGGGGGTTTGGGTTAGATTAGGGGTATGTGGGTGGTGGGTTGTAATGTTGGGGGGGGGGTATTGTATTTATTCTTTTACAGGCAAAAGAGCTGAAATTCTTGGGGCATGCCCCGCAAAGGGCCCTGTTCAGGGCTGGTAAGGTAAAAGAGCTTGTAACTTTTTTAATTTAGAATAGGGTAGGGAATTTTTTATTTTGGGGGGCTTTGTTATTTTATTAGGGGGCTTAGAGTAGGTGTAATTAGTTTAAAATTGTTGTAATATTTTTCTTATGTTTGTAAATATTTTTTTATTTTTGTAACTTAGTTCTTTTTTATTTTTTGTACTTTAGCTAGTTTATTTAATTGTATTTATTTGTAGCAATTGTGTTTAATTAATTTATTGATAGTGTAGTGTTAGGTTAATTGTAGGTAATTGTAGGTAGTTTATTTAATTATTTTATTGATAGGGTAGTGTTAGGTTTAATTGTAACTTAGGTTAGGATTTATTTTACAGGTAATTTTGTAATTATTTTAACTATTTTAGCTATTAAATAGTTCTTAACTATTTAATAGCTATTGTACCTGGTTAAAATAATTACAAAGTTGCCTGTAAAATAAATATTAATCCTAAAATAGCTATAATATAATTATAATTTATATTGTAGCTATATTAGGATTTATTTTACAGGTAAGTATTTAGCTTTAAATAGGAATCATTTATTTAATAAGAGTTAATTAATTTCGTTAGATGTAAATTATATTTAAGTTATGGGGGTGTTAGCGTTAGGGTTAGACTTAGCGTTAGGGGTTAATACATTTATTAGAATAGCGGTGAGCTCCGCTCGGAAGATTAGGGGTTAATAATTGAAGGTAGGTGTCGGCGATGTTAGGGAGGGCAGATTAGGGGTTAATACTATTTATGATAGGGTTAGTGAGGCGGATTAGGGGTTAATAACTTTATTATAGTAGCGCTCAGGTCCGCTCGGCAGATTAGGGGTTAATAAGTGTAGGCAGGTGTCGGCGACGTTGAGGGGGGCAGATTAGGGGTTAATAAATATAATATAGGGGTCGGCGATGTTAGGGCAGCAGATTAGGGGTACATAGGGATAACGTAGGTTGCGGCGGTTTACGGAGCGGCAGATTAGGGGTTAAAAAAATATGCAAGGGTCAGCGATAGCGGGGGCGGCAGATTAGGGGTTAATAAGTGTAAGGTTAGGGGTGTTTAGACTCGGGGTACATGTTAGAGTGTTAGGTGCAGACGTAGGAAGTGTTTCCCCATAGGAAACAATGGGGCTGCGTTAGGAGCTGAACGCTGCTTTTTTGCAGGTGTTAGGTTTTTTTTCAGCTCAAACAGCCCCATTGTTTCCTATGGGGGAATCGTGCACGAGCACGTTTTTGAGGCTGGCCGCGTCCGTAAGCAACTCTGGTATCGAGAGTTGCATTTGCGGTAAAAATGCTCTACGCTCCTTTTTTGGAGCCTAACGCAGCATTTGTTTGAACTCTCGATACCAGAGTTAATTTTATGGTGCGGCCAGAAAAATGCCCGCGGAGCGTTAACAGCCCTTTTACCGCCAAACTCCAAATCTAGGCCTTAGAAATTAGCAGCTCCCAGGAACTCTTCAGACTTTAAGACAGCGCTTATTACCTAACCCTCATTTATATATATATATATATATATATATATATATATATATATATATATATATATATATATATATACACATATACATATACATACACTCACTATTTATCTACACACAGTTTGATAAATCTATTTTTTGCTGTGGTATTTCAATAATATTTTAGTAATTTTATTGTGTCAGAAGTGAACCATAGTTGGTGTTTGAACTCCCCAAACAAGTTTTCATTTGTTACTTGTGAGTATGGCTGATCACAAAGGAAGGTATTTACAAAAACTTTCCTAATTTTACTGATCCATAGGGTGATTTGGAGAAGATACATCAAACAGTGTGTCACACTGTCTCATTGCACGTCTTAACAACTCTTCATTTCACATTTGTCCATTTACCTTTCTGCTTACATATATACATAGCTGCAGCCTCATGAATAAACTTTATAACAATTAGAAAGATAGCCACTTGGTAATATTTACAGGAAATTACACCACTCCATTCTATACAAATAAAATCTTGCACTATGCATGCTGTCACCTTACACAATTAACCAATCATAAAAGAACAAACAAGTGACACAAATTATTGTTTAATTTCTAAAATTGAGCTAAGATAAACAAATCAAATATACACCCTAGAGCAATACTGCTCACTAGAAATGAATGACTAGAAATAGTGAATACAATAAATGTTTTTTAGACAAAAGATCTGCATAAACTTTCTTCCCAAAATTAGCTTTTGCTGCCTGCCTTATATCCACCTTGTAATGTATGAGAGAAGCACACATGATTCGTTTATTTTCTCCCCCCTCTATACGTGTTACAGTCATACACCACCGCCCCCCCCCCCCGGCTCCCCAACTCAATTTTTAGTTCACTGCCTGGCTTCCTTATTTCCTTTCCTCAGACACCCCTGCTCTCATTCTTGGTGACTTCAACATCCCTCTTGACAATCCCACTGCCTCCTCTGCAAAACAACTTCTGCAACTCACTTCCTCTTTCGGTCTGTCACAATGGACTGACCCTCCCACAAAGATGGTCACTCCCTTGATACGATTTTCAACTATCAATGCACTATCTCAAATTTCACAAACTCTCCTTTTCCTCTTTCGGACCATAATCTCCTAACTTGCAACATCACTTCCCTCCCTACAACCCCCCCTTCCTCTACCCCTTACACCAAACTTCACAGAACCACTAACTCATTAGATCAGCAACAGCTCGCTAGCTCTCTCGAACCTCTCCTCTCTTCCATCACCTCCTTTTCCTTCCCTAACCAGTCTATCTGCCACTATAACTCCACCCTTACATTGGTCATTGACACTCTGGCCCCTCCTACCATAGCTAAGAAACCACACTCTCATCCTCAGCCTTGGCATACTCCTCTGACACGGTACCTACGCAGATGTTCCCGTACTGCTGAGCAACACTGTAGGAAATCTCGGAGTTCAGCTGACTTTCTTCACTACAAGTTCTTCCTGAACTCCTCCTCCCCATCACTCCACAGAGACAGCAATTGTCAAAGTTACCAATGAACTACTTACAGCAAAATCCAAAAGCCACTTCTCTCTGCTTATCCTCCTTGATCTGTCTGCAGCCTTTGACACTGTTGACCAGTGACCACCCTCTTTTGCTCCAAACCCTCCAATCCTTCGGCATCTGCGACACAGCTCTCTTGTGGTTCTCTTCTTATCTATTTAACCGTGCCTTTAGTGTAGCCTTCTCCGGAGCATCCTATGCCCCGTTACCACTTTCTATTGGGGTACATCAAGGCTCTGTCCTCGGTCCCCTTCTCTTTTCAATCTATACGTCATCATTAGGTTCCTTAATAAAGTCCCACGGGTTTCAATATCATTTGTATGCCGATGACACCCAAATCTACCTCTCTGCACCAGACCTACCTCCTATCTTACTAACCTGTGTCATTAACTGTCTTTCTCATATCTCATCTTGGATGTCCTCTCACTACCTTAAGCCAAATCTCTCCAAAACTGAACTCCTTATTTTTCCCCCTTTTTCCAAAATCTCCTTCCCCCAATTCTCTATAACTGTTGATAATTCCATCATTACCCCTACCCCACATGCCTGATGTCTTGGGGTCACACTTGACTCAGACCTTTCCTTCACTCTTCACATTCAGTCCTTGGCTAAAGCCTGCTGCTTCCACCTTAAAAACATCTCTAAAATTAGACATTTCCTTACACAAGACACAACTAAGATTTTAATCCTCTCATCCTTTCCCGTCTCGACTACTGCAACTTTGTCCTCTCTGGTCTACCTAGCTGCCGCCTAGCTCCTTTACAATCTATAAAGAATGCCTCTGCCAGGCTTATCTTCCTTACACGTCGCTCTTCATCTTCTGCACCACTCTGCCAATCCCTTCACTGGCTTCCTCTTGCCTCCAGGATTAAACACAAAATCCTCACTCTGACATACAAAGCCCTCAACTGCACTCCCCCTCAACTGCACTCCCCCATTTCAGACCTTGTCTCCAGATACTCTCCCTCCCGTCTCCTTCACTCTGCTCACAATCTCCTCTCCTCCTCTCTTGTTACTTCCTCACATTCCCATTTACAGGACTTCTCCAGACTGGCCCCCATCTTGTGGAACTCCCTGCCTCGCTCCAAAAGACTCTCCCATAGTTTTAACAGCTTCAAGCGCTCCCTAAAGACTCTACAACCAACACTAACCTTTCCTAACTCCATTGCTTTCCACTTGAACCCCTTAGAATGTAAGCCTATGAGCCCAGCTGTTAGTTAATTGCCTTCATAAGAGCCGACTAAAACAGTGCAACCCTCGGCAGGGCCCTCTACCCATTTGATCCCTATAAATATTATCCTGTATACCAACTATGTTTATAGCACTGCGAAATCTGTTGGCGCTCTACAAATACCTGATAATAATAAAATAATAATAATGTCTTCCAAACGTCAGAGTAAGTAACATCTGATTTGGCTGCCCAAGATGTACATACTGCATAGTTAGTCAGCCTGAGTGCTTTAGTACCTGGACCCACATGTTGCAAGATCTAGTTTGACGTAGAAGTCTTCTGAGTTCTACCTTAGTAAGGTTTGAGGAGCTGTGACAACCCTAAAGGGTATATGTGTAAACTGGTTATGGAGCATATTCACAGCAAACCTTACAAAACTTTGCTGGTAACAAGAGACAGGAATATGGAAGTATGCATCTTTGATATCTGTTGAGATAATAATGAAATCAGTCTTGCCACAGTCAAGAGGATCTCCGTCTTTAATTTCCTTACATAAAAAAAATTGTTTTAATATTTGAAGTCTAGAACTAGGCTGCAGGTTCCTTTGTTTTTATTTTCTTAAATAAATAAAAAGTTATTATTGAGGTGATACCGGGATCTTTAATACTTCTATTGGGCAGAATCAAGCTCTCTGAGTGCTCCCCTGGGCTACTTAAGTCCAGCTAAGTGACTCTTTGTCTAATACCAGTTATAAGAAAGAGATTAACCCAGGACTGACATTTATTATTCTTGCCTCACTTTCATAAATGTATCGGCGAGATTTTAGCTGAGCACTTGACAAGTCTAACACAAATTCATAACATGAACTCCAAACGCTCAGCAAAAAACGTAATAAACTGCCGAAAATGGCTAGCCAAAGGGACAGCTTAATGGAACAGTTTTTCTCCCCCACAAGTTCAAAAGCCACAATGCATGAAGAAGCTAGCAGGTCACCTATGAAAAAGGTGACAACGCCACAAAAAAATATAGGGGTTTCTGAAGAGAGCACCTCTGTACCAAATGCTATCCTTTCCATGCTGGCGTCCAAACAGGACATTGCAGACATCATCCGCTCCTGCATACATGAGGAAATAGCCGAAATAAAACAGGACACAGGACTTGCACTCTATGGGCAACAGAGTAGAGGCACTAGAGGAATTTAACGATCATCTGCAGGAGGAAATCAATACGACTCAGGACACCACAAACCACCATACAACAATGTTATCGGATTTGCATGACAAAATAGAGGACCTCGAAAACCGAAGTCGTAGAAAAATTTTTTAGAATCTGTGGTGTTTCTGAGTCGGTGCTCCCAAAAGACTTCCCAACCTACTTCCCAGCTCTCTTCCCCCACCTCAAGAACACTTCACCAACTACGGACATCCCTTGGGTCAGAGCCCATAGAGCCCTCAGGCCAAAACCCCCTGACACGGCACCCCCAAGGGATATCATCATGAAGTTTAAGGACTTCAGGGAAAAGGAGGAACTTTTAAAACTCTTGCGCAAGAACCAACCGGTGAAGTTTAGAGGGGTTGTTTTACGATTTTTTCAAGATCTCTCGCAATGGACGCTGCAGAGAAGAAGGGATCTTGCACCTTTAACTACACTTCTCTGCCAAAAGAGAATTCTTTATAGATGGGGATTCCCTTTCCATCTCTATGTCCTGCACGGAAACAGAAAATTAATATGCAAGTCTCTGGAGGACATCAGGGGCTTCTGCTCAGCTCTAGAATTCGAGCCCCCTACAGGGCTGCTCTTAGAAGAACCTCAGAAGAAGAGACCAGCTAGGTTGGACCCTAGAAGCTGGCAACAGGTAGTTTCCAAGCCAAGGGCCTGATCTATGATTAGGTCCCCTAGTTCTTCGCCTAGAAATGTACCTGAGTGGACTACTTCTTCCACTGGGATCCCCCAGTTTTGAGAGACTGAAACAACTACAAGGGTCATGTGCCAAAGAACTGTAATCTGGTAAAGTATGTTTTTGAAAGAGTATCCTAGGCACAACTTAGCCCTTCCTTTTTGTTTATTCTCTTGCCGCCTGTTATTAGTAAGAACCCCTCTCTGGGTTACAGTTATTAGAGTTATGCTTAAGGGCAATTACATCCAGTTGGACCCCTAAATAAAGTTCAGGGCTTGTATGTTTTTCTTTGTCGGTGGTAAGACAATGTGACTAATAGGCAATAGTTAGATTTAATTGTAAACTGGTCGAGATGGAGCTGGTTATCACCTCCTCTCATATAACTATCGTTGTATGATATTAAATGTACTAAGACATTTTTTGTTAAGATATAAACTATACTGTTTGTTTCAATGTTATTACTTGTTTATGTATTATTTATTTATAAAATATTTTACCAGGAAGGATGCATTTATGTTGTTTATGTTACGTACCAGGGACACAGGTTTAGAGTTACATATGAATTTCTATAAGCAAATACAGACCGTCTATGAGAGATCAGAATGCAGGCTCCCTCACAAGATGATAGGCACTACCATACTGGTAAAACATGGCCGCTAGCAACAAGGTTATTACACTAATAAGTCAGAATGCCAGAGGCCTGAACTCTGCTCAGAAGCGCTCTATAGCTATGCTCGATCTCCGGAGGAGGGGAGGTGATGTCCTCTTCTTACAGGAGACACACTTCCTAAAATCCAAGGAGCCTAAATACTTTGGGGGTTACTATACGCAACATTCCCATAGCTCATTTGATCACAAACGAAATGGTGTGAGTATCCTTATAAGTAGACAAATTTCCTTTATTCCTATACACACTCACACTGACACAGAGGGAAGGTTTCTGTGCGTGACTGGCCTGCTGTATGGCACTCCTGTCACGTTAGTCAACCTATATGCCCCAAACACGAAACAACTTCCCTTCTTTAAAAGATATTTTGCACAAATCCTAGACCATGCAATAGGGGCACTCTATATTGGAGGAGATTTCAATATTCCCATCCAACCAAACTTAGACACCACAAACCCCAAACCCTCTATATCTAAGCATGCACTTAAGCAAATGTGGAAACTTATGTACGAGCAGACATTGTTTGACATATGGAGATTCAAACACCCGACGAAAAGGGATTACACCTTTTTTTCTTCCCCACATCGCTCTTATAGCAGAATTGATTATCAACTTACAAACCAAAAACGCCTTACTAATGTACTAGCCTCTAGATTATCTCACACAGTATGGTGAGACCACTCTGCTGTCCTTACACAACTTGACTGGCCCTCGGCACCAAAGAGCACTTTCCAGTGGAAATTAGAGGAAAATTTACTAGATTTCCCAGACTTTAAAAATAAGATTGAGAAACTTCTTCCGGAGTACTTTCAATTTAACTCCTTGCCCGAAACTGATCCTTTTGTTGTGTGGGAGGCCCACAAGTGTTATATTAGAGGGGAATTTATTAAATACCAGGCACATGTTAGGCAAAAAGCATGTTTACTTTATAAATAATCGACTGATCTATTAGCTAAATTAGAATATGAACATAAGCAACACCCAATGGACCCTCACATCATGAGGATCTAGAAAATGCTAGGAAAGTGGTACAGGAGCAATTAATAAAAGAAGCTAATACACTGGCTTTAAAAACTAAGCAAAAGTTCTACTTTGAAAGTAACAGAGCGGGAAAGCTCCTAGCTCGTGCTCTAAAACTTAAAACCTTTGTCTATGAAATAAAAACCCCTGCTAATAAAAAGGTTAACACTACCCCAGAGATTCTCTCTCAGTTCCTGGCATATTATTCTAAACTCTATAACCTCCCGAAAAATAACTCTTCCGATGGTAGGGAAAACGCCATAAAAGCATACTTGTTAGATACGCCCTTACCTCAGCTAACAGACGCTCAGGCAGCAGAATTAGAGACACCCTTTTCAGTAAAAGAAGTTGTTGTTTTTTTAATAACTTTATTTTTCACAAGCTCATTCAGAGACATAGAATACAGATTATTGTACACTTCAAGATACCATAAAGCATTTACATACTCATGCAGTTTTGAGGTAAGTAGCGGTGCATAGTTCGTGAAGGTATCTTCTAGCAGTCTCCTCCTGAGCTTATTTTTTATTTTATAACCAACTGGGAAAGGGTAGAAGGGGCAGGGGGGTGTGTGTGGGACAAGAGTGGGGAGGTGGGGGGGTAGGGCTGGGGAGCTGGTGACTGGGTGCGGGTTGGGAAGATGGGGAGGTAAGGGGAGATAAAAAGGGGGAGAAGGGGGAGGGGAACACAGTGAATTAAACAATTATTTGTTTCACAGTAGATGACACCCATTATCCGTGTCCAAGAGGCTTTAGTCCATCCAACCATTCATGTTGGGGTGTCATCACTTAAGACTATGAGCAGAGCTTAATTTTGAGCTATTACTGCGTTCAGTGAAGTTTGGTATCTTACAACTAATATTTGACGTTAACTATATTTAAACATTTTAAACATTTTAAAGTTTGACATGCAGGTAACATTCCTGGTCTAATAACAAGACAGTCCCTAAACTGTAAACTGCAGAGTCTGCACTCTGTGTGGATCGTTGGTGATCCGAGGTAGTTCCTCCAAATTACTTGGAAGATTCTTCCCGGTTCAGGGAAGGGGGGGGAGGAGGGGTGGTCCCAGAGTCCAGCAGCCAGCTTGTGGGAGTTCAACATCAAGGAGTTTGAGTGTGGTACAGGGTCTGTCGCAGTAGGGAGAGGTGGGTATCAGTAGTAACAGAAGTTTTAGCGGCTCTTAAACAATTACCCACGGGAAAGAGTCCAGGGCCCGACGGGTTCACGGCTCTCTATTATAAGAAATTCGCACCTATCTTACTCCCTCATCTATGCACACTTTTTAATATAGCCGACCAAGAACATCCTTTGCTCTCCACTATGCTGGAGGCCCACATCACAGTAATCCCTAAACCTGGTAAATCTACAGATACCCCTGCTAATTTTCGCCCTATTTCACTATTAAACGTAGACATCAAATTGTATGCAAAGCTCATAGCTTCCAGAATCAACAGAATCTTGCCACAATTAATTCATGTAAATCAGGTGGGTTTCGTGCCTCACAGAGAGGCGAGAGATAACACCATCAAAATTCTAAATTTACTCGAACATTCCCAAACTCACGATATCCCCTCCATCTTCCTGGCCATTGATGCAGAAAAGGCTTTTGATAGATTAGATTGGCTATTTTTAAAATCTACATTAGCGCGATTCAGTATAGGAGAAAAACTCATAGGGAAAATTTTTGCCTTATACCATACCCCAAGGGCCCGCATTAAATTAAATGATTCTTTATCAGATCCCTTCCCCATCCTCAACGGAACAAGACAGGGCTGCCCCCACTCCCCTCTATGGTTTGTCCTGGCCATGGAGGTTCTAGCCTCCAACATTAGGAAAAATACGGAGATACACGGGATACAAGTGGGAGACACACAATATAAAACAACAATGTATGCAGATGATATCCTTTTTACATTAACCTCCCCTTTACAATCGCTCTCTACATTAATACCGGTAATAGAGACATATAGTACCCTATCTAACTTTAAAATCAACATGCTAAAATCGGAATTTTTAGATGTAGGGATCATGGATCAATTGGCCAACCAAATTACCAAGCAATACCAGTTTACGCAAAAACATTCCTCTATTAAATATTTGGGGATCCAAATTACCAACGCACGGGACTCCCTTTATCAGCTGAACTACAAGAGTCTATTAGACAGGATACAAGCGTTCAAGATAAGTATTCTACCCCGTTTTCTTTATTTCAGACGGTGCCAACTCATCTTCCCCCACAATACATCAACACTGCACAAGCATTAGTTAATACTTTTATTTGGGCACATAAGCGCCCTAGAATAGCAAAGGCTACACTTTATAGACCTCGCAATAGAGGAGGGCTTGGAGTACCCAATCTCTTATTTTATCAGCAAGCGGCATGCTTAACTAGAGTGATAGACTGGTGCAAAAACACACAAGACAAGGAATGGGTGAAATTAGAACATGATCTAGCTGGCTTGAAAAGTCTAGGGACACAGTGCTGGATACACGGGCACCAAAGGAACATACTGCCACCCCCCCCTGCACTAGTGAGAGATACACTACTAACATGGGACTGCCTCACTAGATCTCGTAAAGGTGTATCTACAATTCCTTCGCCATTAACTCCCCTGTTTCATAACAAAGACTTCCCTTCCTACCATCATTTATGGACGGAAGGCTCATATAGTATCGCAGCAGGATTACCTTGTTATTCAGTAATGGAAGGGGGCAGTATCCTGCCAAAAACCTCTTTAACAGATAAAAATATCCCATACTTTAACAGGTGGTTTGAATATCTTCAATTGTCCCATTTCATCATGCATCACAGAGACAAGGCTAACCTTGCTATGAGCCTAAACCCTTTTGAATTACTTTGCTGGTCCACACAGTCAACGAAAGGCACACTCTCAGCAATATACAAAATTGTATTAGCTACACACTCCAAAAACCTCCCATCATACACTAGAGTCTGGGAATCAGAACTGGGCTTCAGTGTCCCTTCTGAGACTTGGGATACCATTTTTCAACAAATAGGCAAAGCACCATCCTCAATGAGCATCACAGGGACAGTTAGTTAGGTGGTATCTCCACCCAAGCAGGCTAGCCAAGATTCACAGGCCTTCTGACCCCTTATGCTGAAGGGATTGTAAACAGGTCAGCACATTATACCATATCTGGTGGGATTGCCCTATACTTCAACCCTTCTGGCAAAACATACATAAAGAGATTCAGAAAGCCCTCTCGCATGAGATCCCTTATGACCCCCTGATACTGTTTTAACAAGCCTCCTAAGATTAAATGTAAATATAAGTCTACGTTATTATATATCATGCTTAGTAGTGCAAAACAACTGGTTCCAAGATTATGGAAGCAGAAGGCAATTCCGTCTATAAAGGACTGGACACAGAATGTCACGCTCCTTTTGTCCCTAGAAAGATACCACTATCTTAAGACTAATAGGCTCGATTTTTACTGTGCAATGTCCTTATACTGGGAAACACACATCCACACTGCTGAGGTGACCTTTCCTCATATAGATAACTCTACCACAACTATTTCTTAACAGGATTAGCATTCAGTGATGGGAGGATGCCTCGGTTATGTTCTGAACCTGGTCTGATGCTACATTAGGTTATGCTGTTTTTACAGTATATGATGTAACTTAATACTTTATGATTTTCATATTGCGAACCTCATTCTGAACACTGGTATTATATTTACCCAAGATACGTAACATGTTTTTTGTGGTTATTATGATTGTTGTTTGGTTTTGTATAAAAAAAGTCCACAAGTTTTGTCTTCCAGAAAGCCCTTCTTATACAGGACATTATGGACTATTATATATCTCCAAATGGGCAACAACGCCCCAAGTTTTCTTTTAAGTTGTCCGCAAGATTTATTTTGATTATTATTATTGTCAGAATGGCTTTAATGTTTGTAAACAATTTTCTTTTTGTGTCAATAAAGCTTGTTAAAAAAAAAGAAGTTATTATTGAATTGCTTTATAATTTAAAAAAAGGTTAACTTTTGAATGACACCAGCTTCCAATAGCTGTGAGACACCTGCTTCTGGACTTTATTGGCCAAATTTGCATTATTACCTAGGGAAATTTTATACCCCCACATATTATAGAGCATAAGTGCAGAGAAGAAGCTTACTGACTTGATAGGAAATGTAAAGAAATATGTCCAATATTATTCGTAACTCCATAGGAGTGAGCACAGTGTCGTCTATGACACACATTAACTAGTACTGTCTTGCTGTAAAAGCTAATAACATGCACTTAAATAAATGCAGCCTGCAGGGGCTAAGAAACAGTTAGAGATTTAGAGGTTTAAACGTTATAAAGTATATTAATATAACAGTGTTGGTTGTGCAAAGCTGTCCAATAGGTAGTAAAGGCATTATCTGTCTTTTTAAACAACATTTTTGGAGTAGACTGTCCCTTTAAGGGAACTGAGCTCCAACCCCCCCAGATGACACATGGTTGTCATCTGAACTTAACACTGTGTGGATGATGACCATGTGTCGTCTTGGGCACTTAAAGGGTTAATATACAGATCTAACCCACAGGCAAAAGGGATTTTTAATGCAAACTGAAAGCTAAACAAATAAGCAGTACGCAATAAATAATGCAATTTTGTTTTGCCAAACAAGATTTTTAAGCTTTTTCTTTTTTTACTGATTCCCATGTTACCATAACAAAAAGACCCTTGCTAACAGATCTCAACCTTATCCACATGGGTGTGTTAAAAACATGCATTATGGTAAACACATGCAGTAAGTTATGTATGTAACTGTGCTGTAGTACTGATTATACTCATTTAATTATAATTTATTAAACAGATCCAATTTTTTTAATGCCTAATCTATAATTGGAGATGATCTTTCTCTATGTATATTAAACACATTATATACAAGCTTACAGTCAACAGATCCTTCACCATACCTGACATTTAATGTGTAAGCACAAAGTACATGCTGGCTAACTATCCTACAAGAAAAGCCACATTTACACCATCCAATATGCTGAACACCATTGCAAAAATGCTTTTGCATGTCATTAACAGCAACCTTCATAAGGTTAGAAAGAGTGTGCGAGAGTTTGGGGAAGGGTTTAGAGCTAAATGCCAGTATATGAAAATGCTGTTAAACACACTGTAAAACCGCTTCCTTCTTTTGTTTGGGCTGATATAGACGGTTCAAAAAGGAAAAGAAAAAAGTTTTCTAAATAAAAATATTCAGCATTACTGTTTTGGAAATTGTAAACAATTTTTGTGCATTTATACACAAGCTTACTAGAGTGATTTGTATTCAAAAGTAGCTATAACTAGTTTTATTTCCATTTAAATGGAATGACATCTTTTTAAAATGGTAAACCATGTACCTATGTGTAGTTTCCAAAGTTCCCTTCACTGTCAAGCAGCACCTCCTTAAAGGGATACTAAACCCAATTTTCTTTTATTTCATGATTCGGATAGAGGATGCCATTTTAAGCAACTTTCTAATTTACTCCTAGTATCAATTGTTCTTCGTTCTCTTGTTATCTTTATTTGAAAAAGCAAGAATGAAAGCTTTGGAGCCAGACCATTTTTGGTTCAGCACCTGGATAGCGCTTGCTGATTTTTTTAACTTGAAATTGAAAATACCAATGGCACTACTTATGTATGATTTTTGTCGCCCCAATCCCTAATTCAAACAGATAAATAAATTAATACTGTGTGGAAGGGTGTAGGTGCTGTGTATTGAACTCTAAACTGTACACAAATATAAAGAGAGGTGATAGGACCAACTCTTAGAAAAAATACACATATAGCACTCAAAGGGCATAGAATAGTGATTAAGTTATATAGCTGATTGTAGTACAACTTGCGTAACAACTCATGTGTAATTAATGGGAAAACAGCACAAACATAACTAAAATATAACTATTGGGGTTAATAAAATTAGGAGAAATAAACTTAAAACCACACTTAGGCACTTTACGTAGTATATGTAGCAGAAAGTAGAAAAAACTCACTGTACTAGAGTGTTAGATGTATGGTATAAGGCTCTCTTGCTAATATAATTGTATTGGTAATATTGTTTAGTCTACTGGTATCGTTATCACGTAGTGATTGCCTACAATGTTATAAGCCAGGCTTGTAAAGTAAATATTAGTGGTTCTGTAATCGTACAGAAATAACAACATGTGTGTAGCAATCTTGTTACAAAATCTCTAGTTGCTGGTAGCTATAATAGATTGCTGGTGTATCGTGAATGTAACCAGTAATGCACAAGTAACAACACACTGAGGTTGTAAGATAGGCCTGCTGGTAACACTTGCACAAAGTAATTGTATAAAATAATTCAAGCCAGGCTTATTAAATAGAGTGTTAGTGGTTCAATACTCGTGCGTTAAATATAGCGAGTGTATAGCAATCATATCATACCAATACTTGCTATTAACATAAGATCAATAGTAATACCGCATGGTGTGCAGTGGGCAACTTCTAAAAATAATTATACTACAGTAAGGGTAAAGTAGCCTAAGGCTTTCTAAAAACACAGGAGCTCCTAAGACTCCTCACTAATGCCCTAGCGTCCCTAACATGTTTCACAGATAGTCCTGGCTTATAAGATTGCAGGCAATCACTGCGTGATAACGATACCAGTAGACTAAACAATATTACCAATACAATTATATTAGCAAGATAGCTTTATACCATACATCTAACACTCTAGTACAGTGAGTTTCTTCTACGTGAATGTTACATTCACTTCTACACTAACACTCTATTTAATAAGCCTAGCTTGAATTATTTTACACAATTACTGTGTGTAAGTGTTACCAGCAGGCCTATCTTGCAACCTCAGTGTGTTTCTTGTACATTACTGGTGACATTTATGATACATCAGCAATCAATTATAGCTACCAGCAACTAGAGATATTGTAACTAGATTGCTACACACTCGTAATTTCTGCACGATTACAGAACTACCTATATTTATTCTATAAGCCTGGCTTATACCAGTGGAGGCAATCACTGCATGATAACAACACCAGTAAACTAAATATTATTACCAATACAATTACATTAGCAAGCTAGCTTTATACCACACATCTAACACTCTAGTACAGCGTTTTTCTTCTACTTACTGCTACATATACTACGTAAATTCCCAAAGTGTAGTTTTGAGTTTATTTCTCCTAATTTTATTAACCCCCAATAAAAGGTATATTTTAATTATGTTTGTGCTGTTTTCTCATTAGCTACACATGAGTTGTTACGCAAGTTGTACGTTAATCAGCTATATAACAATCATTATTCTATGCCCTTTGAGTGCTATATGTGTATTCTTTCTAAGAGTTCGCCCTATCACCTCTCTTTATATTTGTGTAGCGCTTGCTGATTGGTGGCTACATTTAGCCATCCAATCAGCAAGTGCAACCCAGCTGCTCAACCTAAAATGGTGCCTGTGGTTATACAAAAAAACTGCCGTCTTAAAACGAATTAAGGGCGGGTCGTGAACTATCCATGCCAGGAAAGAAATTTATCAGGTAAGCATACATTTTTTTTCTTTCCAATGGCATGCAGAGTCCACAAATCCATTCTAATTACTAGTGGGAACCAATACCCAAGCTAGAGAAAACAGAATGGAAGGGCAGGGCATTCCTCTTCTTTTGTATATCTCAATTATTGCTCCTACAACTGTATTGTACCCCTACTGTACTTGTTTGTTTGTGTATGTAATGCATCCCTGTAATGTTTTATTATTACTTGCATATCGCTGCATAATCTGTTGGCGCTTTATAAATACCTGATAATAATAATAACAACAAGACAGGTGAAACAAAACAGAAGGCACCACCGCTTGAAGAACTTTTCTCCATAAAGAAGCCTCAGCCGAGGCAAAGATATCAAATTTGTAGAATTTGGAAAAAGTATGCAGAGAGGACCAAGTGGCCGCCTTGCAGACTTGCTCCACAGATGCTTCATTTTTGAAACCCTAGGAAGAAGAGACAGCCCTTGCGCTTACCAGCGAAAACAACGAACAGGGCAGTAGATGCCAAAAATCTTTAGTTGCTTGTAGATAAAATTTTAGAGCATGCACAACATCCAGGTTATATAACAGACGTTTCTTCTGGGAAGAAGGATTCAGGCAAAAGAAAGGAACAACAATTTCTTGATTGATGTTGTGATCCGATACTACTTTGGGAATAAATCCCAATTTAGTACGAAGGACCGCTCCATAGGAAAAATAAGGTAATAGTCAGAGGAAGGACTCTTGGTTTGTTTCCCCTTATTTCAAGGCTGGATGGACCTCCATGAGGTTCTGGATTGCTCCGGCTTGGAAGAGGAAGACTTTTGTCCATTTAAGTTGCAAAAAGAACAAAAGTTAGAATTCTGGCAACCCTTAGGTCTATTCTTCTTGTCCTCAGGTAGGAGAGATCCTTTTCCACCAGTAATTTCAGAAATGATCTCAGCCAGACCAGGACCAAATAACGTCTTGCCCTTAAAAGGTAAAGACAGAAGTTTGGATTTGGATATTACATCTGCAGACTAAGATTTTAACCACAGAGCTTGGCGAGCTAGAGCTGCCAGGCTCGAAATCTTGGCTCCCAGTCTAACCACTTGCATGCTGGCATCACAGATAAAAGTATTAGCCAGCTTTAGGACCTTGATCCTATCCAGGATCTCCTCTATGGTAGTCTCCTCAGAAATTAGGTCGGACAAGGAGTCATCACCAATAAGAGGCAGCACCTGCAGCCGTCACAGTACTTGCAACAGGATACCATAGTAAACCCTGATGAATATATATCTTTCTTGAATAAGCTTCCTACTTCTAATCCATAGGGTCCTTGAAAGAGGTACTATTCTCAAGGGGAATAGTAGATCTCTTGGTTAAAGCGGATATAGCGCCTTCAACCTTTAGGCACAGAGTGCCACCAGTCACACACAGAGTCAGCAACAGGAAACAACTTCTTAAAAACAGGGGACGGGGAGAAAGGAATCCCCAGATTCTCCCATTCTTTAGCTATAATGTCTGACATATGATATGGAACTGGAAATACCTCTACATAAGTAGGAGAGACATCAAATACTCTGTTAAGCTTGTAGACTTATTAGGAGTCTCTGTGACAATAGAGTCAGAGTCCTCAAATGTAGCTATAACCTCATTCAAGAGAAAAAATGAGGTGTTCTAGCTGAATCTAAAATTAACCTCCTCTGGATCTGCTGTTTACGATGATAAAAGCAAAGAATGACTGGGGATTATGGGTAATGGGAGTGACACTTAACAGCTCTGCTGGGGTGTTCTTTACCTCTTCCTGCTGGCCAGGAGTTGAATTCCCACTAGTAATTAGAATGGATTCATAGACTCTCCATGCCATTGGAAGGAAATTGGGTTTAGTATCCCTTTAATGATAATAATGTAGGCTATCACTTGGATTTTGGAGGTCGTGGTACCTATTATTTAAAATAAATACTGTGTAGGTAGTAAATAGGGCACTGTTTGAAACCAACTCTTTTCATCAAAACCTCCCACCAGGCCATTTTATAATGACTACTTGCATTTTAGAGGGTCAGTGTGTACATCAATTAAAAGGGAAGGTTCTTATTCCAAACAATAGAAAGACTATATGCATTAAGAGTACCATAACACAGGCTTTGAGGGCACTAGAGTGTGTGTGTGTGTATATATATATATATATATATATATATATATATAAATAAATAAAGTTCATAGGCATATGCACTCCCACCAACCGTTCAGCTGCCAGGGTGCTTTCAAAGAATTCAATGAAAATGTAACAGGAAAAGCACTCACTGGACTTCGAACTTCAAACGTGATAACAAAATTTATTAAATGTGACGTTTCGGGACTTAACAGAGGAAGGGACGTGTTAAGTCCCGAAACGTCACATTTAATAAATTTTGTTACCACGTATGAAGTCTGAAGTCCAGTGAGTGCTTTTCCTGTTACATTTTCATTATATATATATATATATATATATATATATATATATATATATATATATATATATACATATAGTAATACTTTTTGAGTAAAGGGCACTCTCAGGATTTTTGAAATCGCAAAAGATTTTTATTTCAGGTAACAACAAATCTTCAAAGTCGACGTTTCGGCTTTCTTAGAAGCCTTCTTTAAGACAAACGACATCTGTTGGATAAAAGAAAAAACAAACAATATATACAAACACACTTATACAAACTAAAGTGAAAAATACACACCCAACACCATTTACTTATTAATTTAAAATCATGTAAAAGGATAAACTTGAGTTCTAATCCATTGACACCAGGCAGAGCCCTAAACCACACTAAACACAAACCAAGTGTAATTCTTAGACTGATGGAAACACCACTTAAATGAAACCTAATCAGGTCAGACAGGTACTAGTCAGTTACATCCAGAGGACGGGGATCCAAATACGCCAGACAGCGGCAAAAAATCCCATATAGCTGTCAAGAGTAAAATGCATACAAAAACAAACTGAAAAACCAATCACTATTTGAGTGTTTGAAATAAATCAAGTGAATGCTAGAATAACAGGCAAAGTCAGAACTGAACAATGTTACGTCAAGTCAGACACAAAAAGAAAAAACAGGACACATAAGCCCAGAAAACTGAACATTGATACCATGAGACATACAATGATACTGTATACTAAGTACAGCCACTAATATTGAATACACATAACCATGTCTCTTATCATGATGCCAGAACCGTTGACACAGGGTATGCCAAAAGTGTATACACCACTGATAATATAATCCATGTAGATATACTACAATGAGTATAGGAACGAAATATTACCAAACTAATACATATATTTTACGCCATATTAAGCAAACCAGTATTTGAACAACTGTAATTAAAGCCATAGTTTATAATATAATTAAATGCTACAGTTACGCATATATAGGATCCAGATCCTATATATGCGTAACTGTAGCATATATAGGATCCAGATATGATGTCGCTATAAACAGCATAATCAATTTATCAGCAACAAAAAAGAACAGCAACGTTACTATGTAACATGTATAATGTATAACAACCTGGACTTATTCATACTATACCCTAAGCAATAACAGATAGAAAATAAACTCTGATAGAAAAACAAACACTTCATGTCTCCAAACGTTGCTTAGCCGCTTAGAGCAAAATGGCATTAAACTACTATTTCAAATACAACTGCATCCCATTTAATAAAGGAGAAAACCCAAATTCGTGCATTCAACCACCTGTAAATAACCAAAGTGGCCGCAAAATACAGTGTACAATAACAAATCAATACGGTGTGTTATTCAAAGTTAGAGTAACAACCAAGTCTCATAATACATCAAAAGAGTCATACCACGGATAGAATAGTAAACAGCGTTACCTCATTTCGGCATGTAGCCATGGTCCACAAGCAGGAAATTACGTAGTATCTATTGAAACACAGAAGGAGCTTTAAAAATAGCAAGGAGCCCTTTCTATTGGTCCAATTCTGGGGTGTGCGCAACTACGTAGCCACATCAGCTGTCACACTAATGATTCTATCATAGAGCACAGCTGGAGACCAACCCAATACGGCGCATGCGCACTCAGCGCAAAATCACAGCAGTAAACACTTCAGCAAAACGTAACCATAGCATTGATATAATCACAAGTTCACAGGAAATTTTCGTAATGTTATCGAAATGTTATCACTCGTAGTACCAAACGCACACTCCAGAAAGAGGGGCAGAACATATATCGTATAGCGAGCTCATGACAGCGTCAGTGTTGCTAAGCAACCATCACACACAGAGTGTGCTGTATGCACCTATATCGGTAATCAGACAAATCCAGCATGTAGCGTAAACAACTCTGTAGTCAAGGAGTATCCCAGAAACACACTTTACGGAGTTATATCATACAGCTTACTACGAAACCCTCCTAGTGTGATGTGACATATGACCATTATGAAACCGGGCTACAAATCTTACCACTCACACAAAAAAAATACACCAGTCACCGTAACTACAAATTTGACACCAGCACAACAGGGCAATGCATAGCCAGACTACACAATGGACTACACAAAGTAATAACCTTACATGGACCAAGTAAAAAAGGGAAATGACCAAAGTCAAATAATGTACAGGTGTTTATACATATGCTACAACAGCACCAGGGCGACTGAAAATACAGTAGTACTTAGATATGTCTATGGTAGAGAAAACAAAAAAAAACAAAAAACATGATAACAGAAAATAAGATTACTTCAAAATGTGAAAAAATGAAAAACAGTTGAATAAAAATAAAATTAAAAAATAATAATAGAAATAAACATAGAAATGAAATACAACTAATAATAATAAATATGCAAGATACATAAGACAAGCTAAGTTGTAATTTGCACACAAGATATTAATAAAATACTGAATAGTCCAAGTGTACATTAAGCCCATGGGGGCTAAGTGTGTTGAGCCTGTAAATCCACCTACTCTCACAGCATAACAATTCTTTTTGTCTTTTGCCACCTCTCCTAGGTGGGACTACCATATCAATCAACATAGCTTTTAGGGAGGATATAGGATGATTAGACTCCAGAAAATGGCGGGCTACTGGTTGATCAGAAAGTCCTTCTTTCAATGCGGCCCTGATGGCATTCTTATGGTTTGCCAATCTTTCTCGGAAGGTGGTACTAGTTTTACCTACATAATATCTCCTGCATGGGCATGTGAGGAAGTATACCACAAACAGGGATGTACAGGTAAGTCTATGCCTAATCAAGTAGGTTTTGGTGGAATGTGGGTGATGGAACTTTTGTCCAGTCAGCAAAGAATTACACGTAACACAGTTACCGCATTTATAGCAGCCCAACTTTGTCCTAGCCAACCAGGTCTTGGTGCTACGCCAGGGATCAGTCTTCATCAATAATGTTCTGAGACTACAGCCATTCCTATGAACCACTCTGGGAGGCGATGTCTCCTTAAATGGTAGCGTTAGATCTCCTTTGATGAGATGCCAGTTCCTACTGACTATATCCCCAATTTGCTTGGTAGCTGGGCTAAACCTAGTAATAAAGTTTATTTGTGGATTAATGGATTCTTCTTCAGGTTTTTGTTTCCTTTGGATAAGAGTGGCCTGATCCAAATGGGTTACCTCATCCATTATATCGGTCACTTTCTTCAGACTGTAACACCTTTCTAAGAATTTCAACTTCATTTCATCAAGTTGTGTGAGTCTCTTTGTTGGATCTGAATTGTTACGAATAACCCTCAGGAACTGGGATTTGATGATACCCGTCTTTAGCTGGATCTAGTGAAAACTGTCACTCTGCAACAGGGTATTATGATCGGTCGGTTTAGAATACAGAGTGGTGTTAAGTCTACAACCGGCATCAGTGGTTGATTTAAAAATACATAAATCCAAAAAGTGTATTTCAGCTTCATCACTCTCACTTTTAAGTGTAATGGATTGTTCGGCATTATTAAGGTAGTGGATGCATTCTTTTAGTTCATCATGCGTGCCACCCCAGACAACAAATAAATCGTCAATGTACCTACGATATAGTGGGACATTGGGATTTCGGTCAAAAAATATATATTGTTTTTCGAACCATGCCATGAAGAGGTTAGCATAGGAAGGGGCCATGCTTGATCCCATGGCCGTGCCAACCAATTGCAGATAATACGTGTCCTCGAATCTAAAATAGTTGTGTGTGAGACACATCAAAAGCCAGTCGAGGAGAACCTCAATCGGGGGGCCATCATATTCATTACTGGATATCAGAAACTGTCTGACCGTCTCTACACCAATGTTATGTGGAATAACCGTGTAGAGGCTATTGTCCAGTGTAACTAGAATGCAGTTCATTGGAAATGTTCTATCTTGTAGAAGCTGGATCAATTGGATGGAATCCAAAAGGAATGCTTTTGTACTCTTGACTAGATCCTGCAAGTGAGAATCAATATAAATGGATACATTTTGAAACACAGATCCTTCAGCAGACACAATAGGTCGTCCCGGAGGTTTTACTACATCTTTGTGTATCTTTGGAATGGTGTAAATTATAGGATACTCTATCGTCAAGAATTCCAGAAAATTTCAATCAATGTGGCCACTGTTGAATGCAATCATTAGGCTATTATCTAACATCTTTTTGTAAGCAGTGGTGGGATTAAATGCCAGTCTCTGATATGTGGAACCCTCATTCAATTGATTAAGCAGCTCAGACCTATTTTAAGAGTAGTCTAAGACCACTACAGCCCCACCCTTATCTGCCGGGCGAATTATGATTGTGTCATCTTTTTTTAGTCTTCCCAATGCACTCCACTCTTCCTTATTCAAATTAGTTCTATGTGATACTTGAGTCTTGCATGCTTGTTCAATGTCTCTGCTACAGATGTTCGTAAAAGTTCTTATGGTAGGATGGGTGTTTTTGGGTTCGAAGTCAGAAGGTTTAGACAACTTCGACTTTGGCTTAGAGTTAGTAGAATGTTTGAAGTGATCCTTTAACTTGAGTGATCTTTGTAGCTTATGGAGATCAACCAAATGATCAAAGACATTGACCTTAGGGGTGGGTACGAAGCTCAGGCCCTTGCTCAAAACATTAACTTCATCTTTATCCAATGGTCGACTACTTATGTTAATGACTACCCCCTCACCACTGTTTAGTTTTTTGGAGGCTTTTTTTTCCCACCAGCCTCCTCTCCTATTTGCTGGCCTGTGTCTTTTTTTGTTGGTCCATTGTCATTTTTTGGCATCGTGGGAGGCTTTCTTTGAGACCTGGTAAGAACTCTATCACTATACTGGGGTCTGTTCATAGCTCCAGTGGCATTATCAGAGTCGC
This sequence comes from Bombina bombina, assembly GCF_027579735.1. Lineage (NCBI taxonomy): Eukaryota > Metazoa > Chordata > Amphibia > Anura > Bombinatoridae > Bombina > Bombina bombina. The sequence goes on from NC_069504.1 coordinate 889,237,115, forward strand.
TCGACTTACCACCACTTGTGTCAACAGTGTTGGTCAGAGTGTTCTGTCTACGCTCATTCCTTCTACGTCTATATGGGTTGTTTTTGCCAGAGAGCCATTGATAGACATTTTTCTAACTGTAATCAATTTCAACAGAGTTTAATTTCTTATTTTTAAAGCTGATAAGATCCCTTTTATTGAACCAAATAGAGAGGGAGAGACCTCACTAAAGACTGCACATATAGCACTCTGAGTCTGGACTCATAGTGGAGAAATTGGGAATGTTAAAATATAACCTTTATTTTATACATTAAAATTGAACACTCAATTAAAAACAACCTAAAAGTTGTGAGCCTATTCCTTAATCCTCAGTAAGCCTTTGATATATCTAAAGTACTTAGAAGGAAATTGTGTAGGCGGGAAGTTATATGTGAGACCACTATTCATTAAATTTCAAGGTAATAGAGGCTTAATATTCTTGTATCAGATACACACATATATAAGTATCTTAGTAGGCTGATACCCTATCCTTTGATATTGGAGTAGGGTTCAATGCTAGTAGCACTCAGTGAACTCAGAAATAAAAATAGAAATTGTTTGAATATTTCACTTTATTAATATATGCAACTTCACTTTGTGTTATACTTGAGTATAGGATGATGTGATTTCCAGAATATTCAGATTACACGTAACAATTTGTGAATCTGTTTATACCGATTGTATTGTTGGAATTCAAATAAATGATATAAATATGCTTAGGTCACGTAGTTTCCACTATACATTTATTTGTTATCAGAATATTTTTCAAAACCTCACTCTATAATATAGTCCAGGTGATCTATTTGGCACATAAATGTTATCAGAGTATTATGATGGTAACTTGTTTCTATTTGATAGCTTATCTGTATCTAGGATAACACAGATCCTGTAACTAGAATGAATATAGTAGCATTATTGTTTGATGTCATAAATGTAGCAGTAAGGTTGTTACAATATTGTCTAAGCACCACACTCCAATGAGGAATGCCTGTTGGATGAGGTTATTTAAAAAATACTCCTATTAAATCCAATACTTGTGATATGAGTGTGCACATATAAATAACTAGGTGTAAAAGATTTCTTGCGCTTAACAACTCAGCCGGTATATATTTGCTATATATTTATAGCTATAAAGATAACAAGATCTTCTTTCTCCACATTGTTACATATATATTAATGTCATATTATTTCCTCATATAGAGGTGACAATAATGATTATGTTTTGAAATTGGACAAATAAGTAGCTAACTTTCCTTGTCGGTATATATCCGCTCTATTATACAGCTGTGGCGATATTGCAATCTTCTTACACCACTTACTGCAGTACTATAAATATACTTTATTCACTCTTATAGTGGCTTGGTATCTCATGTAATTCAGTGTTACACTAAAATTACTACATCGTGATCTATGTGAAATACTCCTATACAGGATGCTTATTTTCTAGAGTTAATTGTAAAAAGCGGACAAGTAGATTCGCTATAGTAAGTCACATGAGTTTAGTCTTGGCATATATGTCTAGGTAGTATTAGTATAATACATTTTTTGCCAAGCATATGTACCGGTATGTTTTCGGTCAATATTTAAAACTACAGTAATGTTATGATATCATTGCACCATTAACTATAGTTATTTGGTTTTGGTTAATTCACTTTTGTAATCATAGCCAGAGAGGTTGGATTTTGTAATATAGCAACAAACGCTAGAGAGTTAACCGCTAAAATGGTTCCTCTGGTTGTGAGTACAACTTAGCATAGATTGTTCCCCCTAGTACGGTATCCTAAAGATACCTCCTTGCGGGTAGCCTATTGCAAGTAACCCTTTACTAAATCACTTTCTATTGTGGTCAAAGTTATAACTAAATAAGAGAGCTAAATGTGACTGTTAGTCATTCATTAAAGCTAAATGTTTTTAAGTCAAACCCGCCTAAACAGGCCAACAACTCTTGGTAAATTTAAAAAATGAATAGAGCTCCCATACGCTCTATAACCCCCTGACCGGTTTCGCCCGTATAGGGCTTTTACAAAGGCGGCGAGCTGCCGGAAGTTTCAAAATATAAACGGGTAAGGACCCGTTCCCAATGTAGACTCCAAGTTTAATTGGACGGTCTGGCTGTCAATCAAGGCAGTTCAATCAATCAGTAATTTCCTATGTTAGGAATAGTTATTAGAGCTCAGCCATCACGAGCATACGTTGAATATTAACTGCTGCTTGTTTAAGGTATAGAGAAGAGAAGGAAAAAGTGGGAATTATGATCATATGTTATTGTGTAACATGTCCAATATGAACATTCCATGTTTATAGTTGTTTGTTCTGTTTTAGCTTAACTTATATCTATGTCTTTGGTTAGAATAAATGAGCCTCAAGTTATTGCCTTATAATAAGCAGAACATTAAAAGGTAAAGTAACAGTATGAATGACCATCAGAATTTGATCTTCTTAGATATAATCTTATTATTCGTTGTTTCTTATTTTGGTGGAATAATACAATCTCTTAATAAACGATATCCTACCAGTGTTGTGTTTATTTACTCTTTATGTTTTTTCTCTTTATTTTATATAGTTCTTATGAATTTTAAATCATTTACTTTGATTTCAGTGTATTTGTTTTAGAGATGTTAAGATTCTATTTATAAAGAGACATACTCTAATTAACAACAATTTACAATATAATTTGTATTGAAAAGCTGGTTCTTTTTGATATTTTTAAGTCTCAGGCTTCTATTTACCTTTATTAATGTGAAAAGTTTGTATTGAGATTTAACATTTTCTATAATTATTCAAACCCTGCTTATTTGAGGGTTTGAGTTTATTTTTATTTTTATTTTATTTTTGTTATGATGAACCAGATAATACATTTTTGTCATGTTGGGTGCTACATTCGTTGTGGTGACAAATGTAGAAAAGTGTTGAGTGTCATACTGTGTATCAAGAAAATATATGTGAATTCTAATGTGTTCTTATTTCTAATATTGTTAAAAATGTACTAAACTCATGAGTGTGATAAAATAGGGGAAAAGGAAAAGGGGGGGTCAGTGAGGTGAATGGGTGGTCAAAAAAGGATCTAAAAATTAAATTGAATAAAGTATCTATATATAGTGTTCTAGGTGACTGTTTGTTACAGTGCCTTCCTAATAAGGGGGATACATATTGGTGGGTGATATTATAAAACATATAACTTGTGCCAAATTGTTCTGTGACTTGCATCTAATCAAATAATAATTGTGTATGAAAGAAATGGTGTTAAAATAAAACGTTTGTTTGTATATATTGATTATGTTCATCTTAATTGAATGAAAATTTGAAGATTTTATTATTTATCAAACTATCTCGTTTGTATTTTTATTAGAGCAAATTGTTATTAAATTATATCTGCTAAGATTTTTGTATCAATTTCCATATATTTTATAAAGGATCTTTCTTAAATTATTCCATCTGTTCTAGCTTTGAAGATGTACATAGAAATTATTATTTTCATTCATACCGTATGATTGAACGCCGTTAAGAAGGTAGATCCATCTACTTTCTCTTTTTAATAATGTTGTTTCAAGATTGCCTCCTCTGATACCCAACCTTATTCTTTCTACACCTCTGCATCGTAGTTCTTCAGCATTGGCTTTGTGGTATTGGAGGAAATGTTGTGCGACACTTGTTAGAGTTTTATCATCTTTTTTATCTTTCTCAGCATTTCTGATGTTTCATAGATGTTCCATTATTCTCACTCTTAGTTTCCGTGTCGTCATCCCTATGTAAAATTTTTCACACTTACATATGAGTAAATATATTACTCCCTCCGTTTGGCAACTGATCTAATCTTTGATGACATGTTTGTTCTTGAATCGGTCTATTATATGATCAGATTTGATCATATATTTACACGTGCTACAGTTGCCACATTTGTGTGATCCTGGTGCCAATGCTGTCTTGGTTTTGTGCCTCTGTAGATGGCTGCTCGTTATCATATCCTTGATATTACGTGTGCGTTTGTATGAAATGGAGGGTCTAGTCCCTATAATATCTTTTAATGTTGGATCAGATTTAAGAATGTACCAATGTTTATTCAAGATTTCATTAACCATTTTACTTTGGGAGTTGTATGTTGTTATTAGTCTTGGAACCTCACTTCCAGGTCTGTATTTCTTCTTTAGAAGTTCTTGTCTATTTGTTTCTTGTGCTCTATATTTTGCTTTTTTGATAGTTCTTTTACTAGAACCTCTCTCCAATAGTCTGCTCTCCAATTCTTGAGCACGTATTTTGAAAGTTTGTAAATCAGAACAATTTCTCCCGATTCTCAGGAATTCCCCTGTAGGAAGACTCTTCACGGTATTACTTGCATGTGCACTGCTGTTGTGAAGTAGGCTGTTAGTTGCCGTTACTTTTCTGAACAGATCAGTCTTTATGTTACCTTCCACATCCTTGATTATAGTTAAGTCCAAAAAGTTGATACTTTCTTGATTTGCTTTGTGGGTTAATTTGATGTTGATATTATTGTTGTTCAGTATAGTGATGAATTCTTGTAGTTCTTGGTATGATCCTTCCCAAATAAAGAAGATATCATCTATGTACTGAAGCCACATAGGAATTTTATCTGTGTTGTTTTTGTTCTTCTCCATGAATACAAATTCTGCCTCCCACCAGCCAAGGAAGAGATTCGCATACATAGGTGCGCATGCTGTTCCCCTTGTTTGGAGGTAATATTTATTATCGAAGATGAAGTAGTTGTATTGGAGGATAAATTTGAGAAGTTTTATTATGAATTCATCATGTTGTTTGTCTTCTTCCGACTTCTGATCTAAAAAATACTGAACTGCATTTACTCCGTCCACGTGGTTGATTGAGGTATATAGAGATTCTACGTCAGTTGTTACTAACCAGGTCTCTTTTTCAGTATGAATATCATTTATTCTTTGCAGGACTTCCATGGTATCCTGTACATAAGACGGGAGTTCTTGTACAAATCTTCTTAATCTGTTATCTAGATATTTACTGGCTTGTTCTGTTAGACAACCTATTCCAGAAACGATCGGTCTTCCCGGGGGTATATGCTTGTTCTTGTGCACCTTTGGGATGAGATAAAATGTTGGGGTAATTGGGTGGTCTCTCTGTAGAAATTTAATTTCCTTTGCGTTAAGAATGTGGTTCTGTTTGGCTTCATTTATTATATGGTTATAGATTTTGAGATAACCTATTGTAGGATTGTTTAGAAGTCTCATGTAACAAATTTTTATCTGTCAATTGTTTATTGGCTTCCTTTAGGTACATCTCAAGGGGCCATATTACAATATTGCCCCCCTTGTCCGCCTTTCTTATTACCACTTCATCCCACGTGCTCATATCTTTTAGTGCTTGTCTTTCCTTGTATGTTAAATTGGGAGTTGACGGTAAGGGATGTAAAGCTGAAATGTCTTTACAGACCATCTGGTTGAACACCTCTATTTGAGGGCAGTGTATTTTCTTAGGTACATAAGTTGATTTAGTGCGAACTAGATCCCTCCATTTACCATGTTCTGTGCTGTTAGACTCTCCTAATAGAGTGTCAAGATCCTGAATAGTTTCTAGCTCTTCTTCATTCCAACCCCAATCTATGCTAGGTTCCATAAATTGTTTCTTTAGATAAAGTTTTCTTATAAAGAGTTGTATATCTTTGATAGTTTCATATTTGTCTATCCCTGTGGATGGACAAAAAGTCAGGCCTTTTGATAAAACTGCGATGTGTTCTTTAGAAAGATTAATTGTAGAGAGGTTAATAACTCTCAATGATTGTTCCGTAGTCGAGAGAAGGGACTCGGAGCTCTGGGTTGCTGTCTCCAGTGCCTCTGATTGCTGTGTGTGTTGCGCCCTCACCCCCTTGTTGGTCTTTTGCTTTGCCCTCCCTCCTCTCCTGGTGTATCTGTATTTTCGCCCTGTTCTAAAAAATCCTTTCTTTTATTTCTGTTGGAAGCCCTGATTGATTGGATACTTGTAGAGGTACTTGGAGTGGCACTGTTTATGGGTTCATTTTCCTCTCCATACGTGTCTGAGATATCACTTTGTATTACTGTCACTTTGGTGTTTTTTCCTGGGTTTTTGTAAAAGTTTTTATTGCGCCATTTGTAGACTTTGTTGTTTTTAAAGTCAGTGATATCTCTATTTAGCTTGCCTTGTTTTATTTCTTTCAGTTCTAATTCCAGTTTGTCTAGCTCCTTTTGGTAAGATTTATATAATTTATCAAATTCAGTGTATGTTTCAATTTTTTTTAAATTGTCAGTTCTTTAATTTTATCTTCCAGGAGATCATATTACCTCCAAACAAGGGGAACAGCCATGGGAACAGCATGCACACCAACGTATGCAAATCTCTTCCTTGGCTGGTGGGAGGCAGAATTTGTATTCATGGAGAAGAACAAAAACTACACAGATAAAATTCCTATGTGGCTTCAGTACATAGATGATATCTTCTTTATTTGGGAAGGATCATACCAAGAACTACAAGAATTCATCACTATACTGAACAACAATAATATCAACATCAAATTAACCCACAAAGCAAATCAAGAAAGTATCAACTTTTTGGACTCAACTATAATCAAGGATGTGGAAGGCAACATAAAGACTGATCTGTTCAGAAAAGTAACGGCAACTAACAGCCTACTTCACAACAGCAGTGCACATGCAAGTAATACCGTGAAGAGTCTTCCTACAGGGGAATTCCTGAGAATCAGGAGAAATTGTTCTGATTTACAAACTTTCAAAATACGTGCACAAGAATTGGAGAGAAGACTATTGGAGAGAGGTTATAGTAAAAGAACTATCAAAAAAGCAAAATATAGAGCACAAGAAACAAATAGACAAGAACTTCTAAAGAAGAAATACAGACCTGGAAGTGACGTTCCAAGACTAATAACAACATAAAACTCCCAAAGTAAAATGGTTAATGAAATCTTGAATAAACATTGGTACATACTTAAATCTGATCCAACATTAAAAGATATTATAGGGACTAGACCCTCCATTTCATACAAACGCACACGTAATATCAAGGATATGATAACGAGCAGCCATCTACAGAGGCACAAAACCAAGACAGCATTGGCACCAGGATCACACAAATGTGGCAACTGTAGCACGTGTAAATATATGATCAAATCTGATCATATAATAGACCGATTCAAGAACAAACATGTCATCAAAGATTAGATCAGTTGCCAAACGGAGGGAGTAATATATTTACTCATATGTAAGTGTGAAAAATTTTACATAGGGATGACGACACGGAAACTAAGAGTGAGAATAATGGAACATCTACGAAACATCAGAAATGCTGAGAAAGATAAAAAAGATGATAAAACTCTAACAAGTGTCGCACAACATTTCCTCCAATACCACAAAGCCAATGCTGAAGAACTACGATGCAAAGGTGTAGAAAGAATAAGGTTGGGTATCAGAGGAGGCAATCTTTAAACAACTTTATTAAAAAGAGAAAGTAGATGGATCTACCTTCTTAACGGCGTTCAATCATACGGTATGAATGAAAATAATAATTTCTATGTACATCTTCAAAGCTAGAACAGATGGAATAATTTAAGAAAGATCCTTTATAAAATATATGGAAATTGATACAAAAATCTTAGCAGATATAATTTAATAACAATTTGCTCTAATAAAAATACAAACGAGATAGTTTGATAAATAATAAAATCTTCAAATTTTCATTCAATTAAGATGAACATAATCAATATATACAAACAAACGTTTTATTTTAAAACCATTTCTTTCATACACAATTATTATTTGATTAGATGTAAGTCACAGAACAATTTGGCACAAGTTATATGTTTTATAATATCACCCACCAATATGTATCCCCCTTATTAGGAAGGCACTGTAACAAACAGTCACATAGAACACTATATATAGATACTTTATTCAATTTAATTTTTAGATCCTTTTTTGACCACCCATTCACCTCACTGACCCCCCCTTTTCCTTTTCCCCTATTTTATCACACTCATGAGTTTAGTACATTTTTAACAATATTAGAAATAAGAACACATTAGAATTCACATATATTTTCTTGATACACAGTATGACACTCAACACTTTTCTACATTTGTCACCACAACGAATGTAGCACCCAACATGACAAAAATGTATTATCTGGTTCATCATAACAAAAATAAAATAAAAATAAAAATAAACTCAAACCCTCAAATAAGCAGGGTTTGAATAATTATAGAAAATGTTAAATCTCAATACAAACTTTTCACATTAATAAAGGTAAATAGAAGCCTGAGACTTAAAAATATCAAAAAGAACCAGCTTTTCAATACAAATTATATTGTAAATTGTTGTTAATTAGAGTATGTCTCTTTATAAATAGAATCTTAACATCTCTAAAACAAATACACTGAAATCAAAGTAAATGATTTAAAATTCATAAGAACTATATACAATAAAGAGAAAAAAACATAAAGAGTAAATAAACACAACACTGGTAGGATATCGTTTATTAAGAGATTGTATTATTCCACCAAAATAAGAAACAACGAATAATAAGATTATATCTAAGAAGATCAAATTCTGATGGTCATTCATACTGTTACTGTACCTTTTAATGTTCTGCTTATTATAAGGCAATAACTTGAGGCTCATTTATTCTAACCAAAGACATAGATATAAGTTAAGCTAAAACAGAACAAACAACTATAAACATGGAATGTTCATATTGGACATGTTACACAATAACATATGATCATAATTCCCACTTTTTCCTTCTCTTCTCTATACCTTAAACAAGCAGCAGTTAATATTCAATGTATGCTCGTGATGGCTGAGCTCTAATAACTATTCCTAACATAGGAAATTACTGATTGGTTGAACTGCCTTGATTGACAGCCAGACCGTCCAATTAAACTTGGAGTCTACATTGGGACTAGGTCCTTACCCGTTTATATTTTGAAACTTCCGGCAGCTCGCCGCCTTTGAAAAAGCCCTATACGGGCGAAACCGGTCAGGGTGTTATAGAGCGTATGGGAGCTCTATTCATTTTTTAAATTTACCAAGAGTTGTTGGCCTGTTTAGGCGGGTTTGACTTAAAAACATTTAGCTTTAATGAATGACTAACAGTCACATTTAGCTCTCTTATTTAGTTATAACTTTGACCACAATAGAAAGTGATTTAGTAAAGGGTTACTTGCAATAGGCTACCCGCAAGGAGGTATCTTTAGGATACCGTACTAGGGGGAACAATCTATGCTAAGTTGTACTCACAACCAGAGGAACCATTTTAGCGGTTAACTCTCTAGCGTTTGTTGCTATATTACAAAATCCAACCTCTCTGGCTATGATTACAAAAGTGAATTAACCAAAACCAAATAACTATAGTTAATGTTGCAATGATATCATAACATTACTGTAGTTTTAAATATTGACCGAAAACATACCGGTACATATGCTTGGCAAAAAATTTATTATACTAATACTACCTAGACATATATGCCAAGACTAAACTCATGTGACTTACTATAGCGAATCTACTTGTCCGCTTTTTACAATTAACTCTAGAAAATAAGCATCCTGTATAGGAGTATTTCACATAGATCACGATGTAGTAATTTTAGTGTAACACTGAATTACATGAGATACCAAGCCACTATAAGAGTGAATAAAGTATATTTATAGTACTGCAGTAAGTGGTGTAAGAAGATTGCAATATCGCCACAGCTGTATAATAGAGCGGATATATACCGACAAGGAAAGTTAGCTACTTATTTGTCCAATTTCAAAACATAATCATTATTGTCACCTCTATATGAGGAAATAATATGACATTAATATATATGTAACAATGTGGAGAAAGAAGATCTTGTTATCTTTATAGCTATAAATATATAGCAAATATATACCGGCTGAGTTGTTAAGCGTAAGAAATCTATTACACCTAGTTATTTATATGTGCACACTCATATCACAAGTATTGGATTTAATAGAAGGAGTATTTTTTAAATAACCTCATCCAACAGGCATTCCTCATTGGAGTGTGGTGCTTAGACAATATTGTAACAACCTTACTGCTACATTTATGACCTCAAACAATAATGCTACTATATTCATTCTAGTTACAGGATCTGTGTTATCCTAGATACAGATAAGCTATCAAATAGAAACAAGTTACCATCATAATACTCTGATAACATTTATGTGCCAAATAGATCACCTGGACTATATTATAGAGTGAGGTTTTGAAAAATATTCTGATAACAAATAAATGTATAGTGGAAACTTCCTGACCTAAGCAGATTTATATCATTCATTCGAAATTCCAACGATACAATCAGTATAAACAGATTCACAAATTGTTACGTGTAATCTGAATATTCTGGAAATCACATCATCCTATACTCAAGTATAACACAAAGTGAAGTTGCATATATTAATAAAGTGAAATATTCAAACAATTTCTATTTTTATTTCTGAGTTCACTGAGTGCTACTAGCATTGAACCCAACTCCAATATCAAAGGATAGGGTATCAGCCTACTAAGATACTTATATATGTGTGTGTATCTGATACAAGAATATTAACCCTCTATTACCTTGAAATTTAATGAATAGTGGTCTCACATATAACTTCCCGCCTACACAATTTCCTTCTAAGTACTTTAGATATATCAAAGGCTTACTGAGGATTAAGGAATAGGCCCACAACTCTTAGGTTGTTTTTAATTGAGTGTTCAATTTTAATGTATAAAATAAAGGTTATATTTTAACATTCCCAATTTCTCCACTATGAGTCCAGGCTCAGAGTGCTATATGTGCCGTCTTTAGTGAGGTCTCTCCCTCTCTATTTGGTTCAGTGTATTGTACAACTGCACAGCACCACCTTTTCTGCTATTATAAGTACAGAAACATTAACTTAGTGTTTTGTTACTCACTGCAATTATAGAAAATGCTGCCGGAGTGGTGCCACTGTATTTGTGTTGTGGTAAGATCCCTTTTATATTTATCTAATTGCGTGCTCAACTTGCTGAGCCAATCTTCACTGCTGTCATCTCTAAGTATGTGTTCCTTATCAATTACTATAGTTGACAGTTCATCCACCACAAGTTTCTTTAGGCGTGTGACCTCTATTACCAGCAGAATCCAATCAAACGAACACTTGTTAGCAATGAAACACCACTTGCGGCAGAATTCGTTGTTACTTCTTCCGATAGTTGGTGAATTTCTGACTCTAAAGCCACGCGGGATCATTTTCCTCTTAAAGTAATCTGTCAAGTAATTTGCATGTAATTTGTAATCCACTTCCTTCCTCCTAAGATTAAGGATCTTGTAGTAAATGTTTATGGGAACTTCTTCAACAGATTCTGACCCACATAAGTTGAGGATTCGTATAGCATCCTCATCTGTGAATGCGAAGGTACCATCTTCAAGTCCACCTTCTTGACCTGTCAGTTGTGAGCAACTGGCTTGCAGTGGTTCATCCATATCCATGTTATATTATATATGTGCCCAGGCTTAGGTGTCAGGGATCAAACAACAAGATATGTCCAGTATCACCACATGTGTATGATTAAAAACAATTGGGGAGTCCATCCAAGAAACAGGAGTAGGGTATATACATCATAATCCGGGGGTGCATGGAAATTGTAGAATATATTAGAAATAGCAGGTGTTCCAGCACTCCAACCTTGGTTCTGTATCAAACACCTGGGTGCAGTCCTTGAAGAACATATATAGTAATACTTTTTGAGTAAAGGGCACTCTCAGGATTTTTGAAATCGCAAAAGATTTTTATTTCAGGTAACAACAAATCTTCAAAGTCGACGTTTCGGCTTTCTTAGAAGCCTTCTTCAAGACAAACAACATCTGTTGGATAAAAGAAAAAACAAACAATATATACAAACACACTTATACAAACTAAATTGAAAAATACACACCCAACACCATTTATTTATTAATTTAAAATCATGTAAAAGGATAAACTTGAGTTCTAGTCCATTGACACCAGGCAGAGCCCTAAACCACACTAAACACAAACCAAGTATAATTCTTAGACTGATGGAAACACCACTTAAATGAAACCTAATCAGGTCAGGCAGGTACTAGTCAGTTACATCCAGAGGATGGGGATCCAAATACGCCAGACAGCGTAAAAAAATCCCATATAGCTGTCAAGAGTAAAATGCATACAAAAATAAACTGAAAAACCAATCACTATTTGAGTGTTTGAAATAAATCAAGTGAACACTAGAATAATAGGCGAAGTCAGAACTGAACAATGTTACGTCAAGTCAGACACAAAAAGAAAAAACAGGACACATTAGCCCAGAACACTGAACATTGATACCATGAGACATACAATGATACTGTATACTAAGTACAGCCACTAATATTGAATACGCATAACCATGTCTCTTATGATGCCAGAACCGTTGACACAGGGTATGCCAAAAGTGTATACACCACTGATAATATAATCCATGTAGATATACTACAATGAGTATAGGAACGAAACATTACCAAACTAATACATATATTTCTCTTGTTAAGTGTATCCAGTCCACGGATCATCCATTACTTGTGGGATATTCTACTTCCCAACAGGAAGTTGCAAGAGGATCACCCACAGCAGAGCTGCTATATAGCTCCTCCCCTCACTGCCATATCCAGTCATTCTCTTGCAACTCTCAACAAAGATGGAGGTCGTAAGAGGACTGTGGTGTTTTATACTTAGTTTATTTCTTCAATCAAAAGTTTGTTATTTTTAAATGGTACCGGAGTGTACTGTTTATCTCAGGCAGTATTTAGAAGAAGAATCTGCCTGCGTTTTCTATGATCTTAGCAGAAGTAACTAAGATCCTTTGCTGCTCTCACATATTCTGAGGAGTGAGGTAACTTCAGAGGGGGAATGGCGTGCAGGTTTTCTTGCAATAAGGTATGTGCAGTTAATATTTTTCTAGGGATGGAATTTGCTAGAAAATGCTGCTGATACCGAAGTAATGTAAGTAAAACCTTAAATGCAGTGATAGCGACTGGTATCAGGCTTATTAAAAGAGATACATACTCGTATAAAAGTGTATTTTAAAACGTTTGCTGGCATGTTTAATCGTTTTTTATATATGTTTGGTGATAAAACTTATTGGGGCCTAGTTTTTTCCACATGGCTGGCTTGAATTTTGCCTAGAAACAGTTCCATGAGGCTTTCCACTGTTGTAATATGAGTGGGAGGGGCCTATTTTAGCACTTTTTTTGCGCAGAAAAAAATACAGACACAGACATCCAGCTTCTTCCTGCATGATCCAGGACTTCTCTGAAGGGCTCAAAAGGCTTCAAAAGTCGTATTGAGGGAGGTAAAAAGCCACAGTAGAGCTGTGGCAATTGTTGTGACTGTTTGAAAAACGTTTTTGTCATTTGTTATTCCGTTTTTGGTATTAAGGGGTTAATCATCCATTTGCAAGTGGGTGCAATGCTCTGCTAACTTATTACATACACTGTAAAAATTTCGTTAGTGTAACTGCCTTTTTTCACTGTTATTTCAAATTTGGACAAAATTTGTGTTTCTTAAAGGCGCAGTAACATTTTTTATATTGCTTGTAAACTTGTTTTAAAGTTTTTTCCAAGCTTGCTAGCCTCATTGCTAGTCTGTTTAAACATGTCTGACACAGAGGAACTTACTTGTTCATTATGTTTGAAAGCCATGGTGGAGCCCCATAGGAGAATGTGTACTAAATGTATTGATTTCACCTTAAACAGTAAAGATCAGTCTTTATCTATAAAAGAATTATCACCAGAGGGTTCTGTCGAGGGGGAAGTTATGCTGACTAACTCTCCCCACGTGTCAGACCCTTCGCCTCCCGCTCAGGGGACGCACGCTAGTATGGCGCCAATTACATCAGGGACGCCCATAGCGATTACCTTGCAGGACATGGCTGCAATCATGAATAATACCCTGTCAGAGGTATTATCTAGATTGCCTGAATTAAGAGGCAAGCGCGATAGCTCTGGGGTTAGGAGAGATACAGAGCGCGCAAATGCTGTAAGAGTCATGTCTGATACTGCGTCACAGTATTCAGAACATGAGGACGGAGAGCTTCAGTCTGTGGGTGACATCTCTGACTCGGGGAAACCTGATTCAGAGATTTCTAATTTTAAATTTAAGCTTGAGAACCTCTGTGTATTGCTTGGGGAGGTATTAGCTGCTCTGAATGACTAACACAGTTGCAATTCCAGAGAAATTGTGTAGGCTGGATAGATACTATGCAGTGCCGGTGTGTACTGATGTTTTTCCTATACCTAAAAGGCTTACAGAAATTATTAGCAAGGAGTGGGATAGACCCGGTGTGCCCTTTTCCCCACCTCCTATATTTAGAAAAATGTTTCCAATAGACGCCACTACACGGGACTTATGGCAGACGGTCCCTAAGGTGGAGGGAGCAGTTTCTACTTTAGCAAAGCGTACCACTATCCCGGTTGAGGACAGTTGTGCTTTTTCAGATCCAATGGATAAAAAATTGGAGGGTTACCTTAAGAAAATGTTTATTCAACAAGGTTTTATTTTACAGCCCCTTGCATGCATTGCGCCTGTCACTGCTGCGGCGGCATTCTGGTTTGAGGCCCTGGAAGAGGCCATCCATACAGCTCCATTGAATGAAATTATTGACAAACTTAAAACGCTTAAGCTAGCTAACTCATTTGTTTCTGATGCCATTGTTCATTTGACTAAACTAACGGCTAAGAATTCCGGATTCGCCATCCAGGTGCATAGGGCGCTATGGCTTAAATCCTGGTCAGCTGACGTGACTTCAAAGTCTAAATTACTCAACATTCCTTTCAAGGGGCAGACCTTATTCGGGCCTGGCTTGAAGGAAATTATTGCTGACATTACTGGAGGCAAGGGTCATACCCTTCCTCAGGACAGGGCCAAATCAAAGGCCAAACAGTCTAATTTTCGTGCCTTTCGAAATTTCAAGGCAGGAGCAGCATCAACTTCCTCCGCTTCAAAACAAGGGAACTGTTGCTCATTCCAGACAGGCCTGGAAACCTAACCAGTCCTGGAACAAGGGCAAGCAGGCCAGAAAGCCTGCTGCTGCCCCCAAGACAGCATGAAGGAACGGCCCCCTATCCGGAAACTGATCTAGTGGGGGGCAGACTCTCTCTCTTCGCCCAGGCGTGGGCAAGAGATGTTCAGGATCCCTGGGCGTTGGAGATCATATCTCAGGGATATCTACTGGACTTCAAAGTTTCTCCTCCACAAGGGAGATTTCATCTTTCAAGGTTATCAGCAAACCAGATAAAGAAAGAGGCATTCCTAAGCTGTGTGCAAGACCTCCTAGTAATGGGAGTGATCCATCCAGTTCCGCGGACGGAACAAGGACAGGGGTTTTATTCAAATCTGTTTGTGGTTCCCAAGAAAGAGGGAACCTTCAGACCAATCTTGGATCTAAATATCTTAAACAAATTCCTCAGAGTTCCATCATTCAAAATGGAAACTATTCGGACCATCCTACCCATGATCCAAGAGGGTCAGTACATGACCACAGTGGACTTAAAGGATGCCTACCTTCACATACCGATTCACAAAGTTCATCATCAGTTCCTAAGGTTTGCCTTTCTAGACAGGCATTACCAATTTGTAGCTCTTCCCTTTGGGTTGGCCACAGCCCCGAGAATTTTTACAAAGGTTCTGGGCTCACTTCTGGTGGTTCTAAGACCACGAGGCATAGCGGTGGCTCCTTATCTAGACGACATCCTGATACAGGCGTCAAGCTTTCAAATTGCCAAGTCTCATACAGAGATAGTTCTGGCATTTCTGAGGTGGCATGGGTGGAAAGTGAACATGGAAAAGAGTTCTCTATCCCCACTCACAAGAGTCTCCTTCCTAGGGACTCTTATAGATTCTGTAGAGATGAAAATTTACCTGACGGAGTCCAGGTTATCAAAACTACTAAATGCTTGCCGTGTCCTTCATTCCATTCCACGCCCGTCAGTGGCTCAGTGCATGGAAGTAATCGGCTTAATGGTAGCGGCAATGGACATAGTGCCATTTGCGCGCCTGCATCTCAGACCGCTGCAATTATGCATGCTAAGTCAGTGGAATGGGGATTACTCAGATTTGTCCCCTCTACTAAATCTGGATCAAGAGACCAGAGATTCTCTTCTCTGGTGGCTATCTCGGGTCCATCTGTCCAAGGGTATGTCCTTTCGCAGGCCAGATTGGACGATTGTAACAACAGATGCCAGCCTTCTAGGTTGGGGTGCAGTCTGGAACTCCCTGAAGGCTCAGGGATCGTGGACTCAGGAGGAGAAACTCCTCCCAATAAATATTCTGGAGTTAAGAGCAATATTCAATGCTCTTCTAGCTTGGTCTCAGTTAGCAACCCTGAGGTTCATCAGATTTCAGTCGGACAACATCACGACTGTGGCTTACATCAACCATCAAGGGGGAACCAGGAGTTCCCTAGCGATGTTAGAAGTCTCAAAGATAATTCGCTGGGCAGAGTCTCACTCTTGCCACCTGTCAGCGATCCACATCCCAGGCGTAGAGAACTGGGAGGCGGATTTTCTAAGTCGTCAGACTTTTCATCCGGGGTAGTGGGAACTCCATCCGGAGGTGTTTGCTCAACTGGTTCATCGTTGGGGCAAACCAGAACTGGATCTCATGGCGTCTCGCCAGAACGCCAAGCTTCCTTGTTACGGATCCAGGTCCAGGGACCCGGGAGTGACGCTGATAGATGCTCTAGTAGCCCCTTGGTTCTTCAACCTGGCTTATGTGTTTCCACCGTTTCCTCTGCTCCCTCGACTGATTGCCAAAATCAAACAGGAGAGAGCATCGGTGATTCTGATAGCGCCTGCGTGGCCACGCAGGACCTGGTATGCAGACCTAGTGGACATGTCATCTCTTCCACCATGGACTCTGCCTCTGAGGCAGGACCTTCTAATACAAGGTCCTTTCAATCATCCAAATCTAATTTCTCTGAGACTGACTGCATGGAGATTGAACGCTTGATTCTATCAAGGCGTGGCTTCTCCGAGTCAGTCATTGATACCTTAATATAGGCACGAAAGCCTGTCACCAGGAAAATCTACCATAAGATATGGCGTAAATATCTTTATTGGTGTGAATCCAAGAGTTACTCATGGAGTAAAGTTAGGATTCCTAGGATATTGTCCTTTCTCCAAGAGGGTTTGGACAAAGGCTTATCAGCTAGTTCTTTAAAGGGACAGATCTCTGCTCTGTCTATTCTTTTGCACAAGCGTCTGGCAGAGGTTCCAGACGTCCAGGCATTTTGTCAGGCTTTGGTTAGGATTAAGCCTGTGTTTAAAACTGTTGCTCCCCCGTGGAGCTTAAACTTGGTTCTTAAAGTTCTTCAGGGAGTTCCGTTTTTGAACCCCTTCATTCCATTGATATTAAACTTTTATCTTGGAAAGTTCTGTTTTTGATGGCTATTTCCTCGGCTCGAAGAGTCTCTGAGTTATCTGCCTTACAATGTGATTCTCCTTATCTGATTTTTCATTCAGACAAGGTAGTTCTGCGTACCAAACCTGGGTTTTTACCTAAGGTGGTTTCTAACAGGAATATCAATCAAGAGATTGTTGTTCCATCATTGTGTCCTAATCCTTCTTCAAAGAAGGAACGTCTTTTGCATAATCTGGACGTAGTCCGTGCCTTGAAGTTTTACTTACAGGCTACTAAAGATTTTCGTCAAACATCTGCCCTGTTTGTCATTTACTCTGGACAGAGGAGAGGTCAAAAAGCTTCGGCAACCTCTCCCTCCTTTTGGCTTCAGAGCATAATTCGCTTAGCCTATGAGACTGCTGGACAGCAGCCCCCTGAAAGGATTACAGCTCATTCTAATAGAGCTGTGGCTTCCACCTGGGCCTTTAAAAATGAGGCCTCTGTTGAACAGATTTGCAAGGCTGCGACTTGGTCTTCACTTCACACCTTTTCAAAATTTTACAAATGTGATACTTTTACTTCTTCGGAGGCTGTTTTTGGGAGAAAGGTTCTACAGGCAGTGGTTCCTTCCGTTTAAGTTCCTGCCTTGTCCCTCCCATCATCCGTGTACTTTAGCTTTGGTATTGGTATCCCACAAGTAATGGATGATCCGTGGACTGGATACACTTAACAAGAGAAAACATAATTTATGCTTACCTGATAAATTTATTTCTCTTGTAGTGTATCCAGTCCACGGCCTGCCCTGTCCTTTTAAGGCAGGTCTAAATTTTAATTAAACTACAGTCACCACTGCACCCTATGGTTTCTCCTTTCTCGTCTTGTTTCGGTCGAATGACTGGATATGGCAATGAGGGCAGGAGCTATATAGCAGCTCTGCTGTGGGTGATCCTCTTGCAACTTCCTGTTGGGAAGGAGAATATCCCACAAGTAATGGATGATCCGTGGACTGGATACACTACAAGAGAAATACATTTATCAGGTAAGCAAAAATTATGTTTTTACGCCATATTAAGCAAACCAATATTTGAACAACTGTAATTAAAGGGACACTGAACCCAATTTGTTTCTTTCATGATTCAGATAGAGCATGCAAATGTAAGCAACTTTCTAATTTACTCCTATTATCAATTTTTCTTCATTCTCTTGATTTCGTTATTTGAAAAAGAAGGCGTCTAAGCTATTTTTTTTGGTTCAGGACCATGGAAAGCACTTGTTTATTGGTGGGTGAATTTATCTACCAATCAGCAAGAACAACACAGTGTGTTCATCAAAAATGGGCCAGCATCTAAACTTACATTCTTGCATTTCAAATAAAGATAACAAGAGAATGAAGAAAATTTGATAATAGGAGTAAATTAGAAAGTTGCTTAAAATTGCACGTTCTATCTGAATCACGAAAGAAAGAATTTGGGTTCAGTGTCCCTTTAAAGCCATAGTTTATAATATAATTAAATGCTACAGTTACGCATATATAGGATCCAGATATGATGTCGCTATAAACAGAATAATCAATTTATCAGCACTCCATATTAGAGAGCTACTATGCAAACCAGAGTTTTAGCAACAAAAAAGAACAGCAATGTTACTATGTAACATGTATAATGTATAACAACCTGGACTTATTCATACTATAGCCTAAGCAATAACAGATAGAAAATAAACTCTGATAGAAAAACAAACACTTCATGTATCCAAAAGGCGCTTAGCGCAAAATGGCATTAAACTATTATTTTAAATATAACTGCATCCCATTTAATAAAGGAGAAAACTGATCCCACGGACCAAATTCGTGCATTCAACCACCTGTAAATAACCAAAGTGGCCGCAAAATACAGTGTACAATAACAAATCAATACGGTGTGTTATTCAAAGTTAGAGTAACAACCAAGTCTCATAATACATCAAAAGAGTCATACCACGGATAGAATAGTAAACAGCGTTACCTCATTTCGGCATGTAGCCATGGTCCACAAGCAGGAAATTACGTAGTATCTATTGAAACACCAAAGGAGCTTTAAAAATAGCAAGGAGCCCTTTCTATTGGTCCAATTCTGGGGTGTGCGCAACTACGTATCCACATCAGCTGTCACACTAATGATACTATCATAGAGCACAGCCGGAGACCAACCCAATACGGCGCATGCGCACTCAGCGCAAAATCACAGCAGTAAACACATCAGCAAAACGTAACCATAGCATTGATATAATCACAAGTTCACAGAAAATTGTCGTAAGGAAATGTTATCACTCGTAGTACCAAACGCACACTCCAGAAAGAGGGGCAGAACATATATCGTATAGCGAGCTCATGACAGCGTCAGTGTTGCTAAGCAACCGTCACACACAGAGTGTGCTGTATGCACCTATATCGGGAATCAGACAAATCCAGCATGTAGCGTAAACAACTCTGTAATGAAGGAGTATCCCAGAAACACACTTTACGGAGTTATATCATACAGCTTACTACGAAACCCTCCTAGTGTGATGTGACATATGACCATTATGAAACTGGGCTACAAATCTTACCACTCACACTAGAAAAATACACCAGTCACCGTTACCACATATTTGACACCAGCACAACAGGACAACGCATAGCCAGACTGCACAATGGACTACACAAAGTAATAACCTTACATGGGCCAAATAAAAAAGGGAAAAGACCAAAGTCAAATAATGTACAGGTGTTTATACATATGCTACAACAGCACCAGGGTAACTGAGAATACAGTAGTACTTAGATATGTCTATGGTAGAGAAAACAAAAAAACAAAAAACACGATAACAGAAAATAAGACTACTTCAAAATAAACAAAATGTGAAAAAATGAAAAACAGTTGAATTAAAATAAAATTAAAAAATAATAATAATAGAAATAAACGTAGAAATGAAATACAACTAATAATAAATATGCAAGATACATAAGACAAGCTAAGTTGTAATTTGCACACAAGATATTAATCAAATACTGAATAGTCCAAGTCCATTAATTAGAATGGATTCGTAGACTCTCCATGCCATTGGAAGGAAATTGGTTTTAGTATCCCTTTAATGATAATAATGTAGGCTATCACTTGGATTTTGGAGGTCGTGGTACCTATTATTTAAAATAAATACTGTGTAGGTAGTAAATAGGGCACTGTTTGAAACCAACTCTTTTCATCAAAACCTCCCACCAAGCCATTTTATAATGACTACTTGCATTTTAGAGGGTCAGTGTGTACATCAATTAAAAGGGAAGGTTCTTATTCCAAACAATAGAAAGACTATATGTATTAAGAGTACCATAACACAGGCTTTGAGGGCACTAGAATGTGTGTGTATATAAATATATATATATATATATATATATATATATATATATATATATATATATATATATATATAACATAATTTATGTAAGAACTTACCTGATAAATTCATTTCTTTCATATTAGCAAGGGTCCATGAGCTAGTGACGTATAGGATATACATTCCTACCAGGAGGGGCAAAGTTTCCCAAACCTCAAATGCCTATAAATACACCCCTCACGACACCCACAAATCAGTTTAACGAATAGCCAAGAAGTGGGTGATAAGACAAAAGTGCGAAAGCATAAAAAATAAGGAATTGGAATAATTGTGCTTTATACAAAAAAATCATAACCACCACAAAAACATAATTTATGCTTACCTGATAAATTCCTTTCTCCTGTAGTGTGGTCAGTCCACGGGTCATCATTACTTCTGGGATATTAACTCCTCCCCAACAGGAAGTGCAAGAGGATCACCCAAGCAGAGCTGCTATATAGCTCCTCCCCTCTACGTCACACCCAGTCATTCGACCAAGAACCAAACGAGAAAGGAGAAACTATAGGGTGCAGTGGTGACTGGAGTATAATTTAAAAATTTAGACCTGCCATAAAAAACAGGGCGGGCCGTGGACTGACCACACTACAGGAGAAAGGAATTTATCAGGTAAGCATAAATTATGTTTTCTCCTGTTAAGTGTGGTCAGTCCACGGGTCATCATTACTTCTGGGATACCAATACCAAAGCTAAAGTACACGGATGACGGGAGGGACAGGCAGGATCTTTATACGGAAGGAACCACTGCCTGAAGAACCTTTCTCCCAAAAACAGCCTCCGAAGAAGCAAAAGTGTCAAATATGTAAAATTTGGAAAAAGTATGAAGAGAAGACCAAGTTGCAGCCTTGCAAATCTGTTCAACAGAGGCCTCATTCTTAAAGGCCCAAGTGGAAGCCACAGCTCTAGTGGAATGAGCTGTAATTCTTTCAGGAGGCTGCTGTCCAGCAGTCTCATAGGCTAAACGTATTATGCTACGAAGCCAAAAAGAGAGAGAGGTAGCAGAAGCTTTTTGACCTCTCCTCTGTCCAGAATAAACGACAAACAGGGAAGAAGTTTGGCGAAAATCTTTAGTTGCCTGTAAATAAAATTTCAGGGCACGGACTACATCTAGATTGTGCAGAAGTCGTTCTTTCTTTGAAGAAGGATTCGGACACAATGATGGCACAACAATCTCTTGATTGATATTCTTATTAGTGACAACCTTAGGTAAGAACCCAGGTTTAGTACGCAGAACTACCTTATCTGAATGAAAAATCAGATACGGAGAATCACAATGTAAGGCTGATAACTCAGAGACTCTACGAGCCGAGGAAATAGCCATTAAAAACAGAACTTTCCAAGATAACAGCTTGATATCAATGGAATGAAGGGGTTCAAACGGAACACCCTGTAAAACGTTAAGAACTAAATTTAAGCTCCATGGTGGAGCAACAGTTTTAAACACAGGCTTAATCCTGGCCAAAGCCTGGCAAAAAGCCTGAACGTCTGGAACTTCTGACAGACGTTTGTGTAAAAGAATGGACAGAGCTGAGATCTGTCCCTTTAAGGAACTAGCAGATAAACCCTTTTCTAAACCTTCTTGTAGAAAGGACAATATCCTAGGAATCCTAACTTTACTCCATGAGTAACTCTTGGATTCGCACCAATGTAAGTATTTACGCCATATTTTATGGTAAATCTTTCTGGTAACAGGCTTCCTAGCCTGTATTAAGGTATCAATAACTGACTCCGAAAAACCACGCTTTGATAAAATCAAGCGTTCAATTTCCAAGCAGTCAGCTTCAGAGAAATTAGATTTTGATGTTTGAAAGGACCCTGAATTAGAAGGTCCTGTCTCAGAGGCAGAGACCAAGGTGGACAGGATGACATGTCCACTAGATCTGCATACCAGGTCCTGCGTGGCCACGCAGGCGCTATCAGAATCACCGATGCTCTCTCCTGTTTGATCCTGGCAATCAATCGAGGAAGCATCGGGAAGGGTGGAAACACATAGGCCATCCCGAAGGTCCAAGGTGCTGACAAAGCATCTACCAGGACTGCTCCCGGGTCCCTGGACCTGGACCCGTAACAAGGAAGCTTGGCGTTCTGGCGAGACGCCATGAGATCTATCTCTGGTTTGCCCCAAAGTCGAAGTATTTGGGCAAAGATCTCCGGATGAAGTTCCCACTCCCCCGGATGAAAAGTCTGACGACTTAGGAAATCCGCCTCCCAGTTTTCCACTCCAGGAATGTGGATCGCTGACAGGTGGCAAGAGTGAGACTCTGCCCAGCGAATTATCTTTGATACTTCCATCATCGCTAGGGAGCTTCTTGTCCCTCCTTGATGGTTGATGTAAGCTACAGTCGTGATGTTGTCCGACTGAAACCTGATGAACCCCCGAGTTGTTAACTGAGGCCAAGCCAGAAGGGCATTGAGAACTGCTCTCAATTCCAGAATGTTTATTGGAAGGAGACTTTCCTCCTGAGTCCATGATCCCTGAGCCTTCAGGGAATTCCAGACAGCGCCCCAACCTAGTAGGCTGGCGTCTGTTGTTACAAATGTCCAATCTGGTCTTCTGAATGGCATCCCCCTGGAAAGATGTGGCCGAGAAAGCCACCATAGAAGAGAATTTCTGGTCTCTTGATCCAGATTCAGAGTAGGGGACAAATCTGAGTAATCCCCATTCCACTGACTTAGCATGCACAATTGCAGCGGTCTGAGATGTAGGCGTGCAAAGGGTACTATGTCCATTGCCGCTACCATTAAGCCGATTACCTCCATGCATTGAGCCACTGACGGGTGTTGAATGGAATGAAGGACACGGCAAGCATTTTGAAGCTTTGTTAACCTGTCTTCTGTCAGGTAAATCTTCATTTCTACAGAGTCTATAAGAGTCCCCAAGAAGGGAACCCTTGTGAGTGGTAAGAGAGAACTCTTCTCTACGTTCACCTTCCACCCATGCGACCTTAGAAATGCCAGTACTAACTCTGTATGAGACTTGGCAGTTTGAAAGCTTGACGCTTGTATCAGAATGTCGTCTAGGTACGGAGCCACCGAAATTCCTCGCGGCCTTAGCACCGCCAGAAGAGAGCCCAGAACCTTTGTGAAGATTCTTGGAGCCGTAGCCAACCCGAATGGAAGAGCTACAAACTGGTAATGCCTGTCTAGGAAGGCAAACCTTAGATACCGGTAATGATCTTTGTGAATCGGTATATGAAGGTAGGCATCCTTTAAATCCACTGTGGTCATGTACTGACCCTTTTGGATCATGGGTAAGATTGTCCGAATAGTTTCCATTTTGAACGATGGAACTCTTAGGAATTTGTTTAGGATCTTTAAATCCAAGATTGGTCTGAAGGTTCCTTCTTTCTTGGGAACCACAAACAGATTTGAGTAAAAACCTTGTCCGTGTTCCGACAGCGGAACCGGATGGATCACTCCCATTAGTAAAAGATCTTGTACACAGCGTAGAAACACCTCTTTCTTTATCTGGTTTGTTGACAACCTTGAAAGATGAAATCTCCCTTTTGGGGGAGAGGCTTTGAAGTCCAGAAGATATCCCTGAGATATGATCTCTAACGCCCAGGGATCCTGGACATCTCTTGCCCAAGCCTGGGCGAAGAGAGAGAGTCTGCCCCCCACTAGATCCGTTCCCGGATCGGGGGCCCTCACTTCATGCTGTCTTAGGGGCAGCAGCAGGCTTTCTGGCCTGTTTGCCCTTGTTCCAGGACTGGTTAGGGTTTCCAGCCTTGTCTGTATCGAGCAACAGCTCCTTCCTGTTTTGGTGCAGAGGAAGTTGATGCTGCTCCTGCCTTGAAGTTACGAAAGGCACGAAAATTAGACTGTCTAGCCCTAGGTTTGGCTCTGTCTTGAGGCAGGGCATGGCCTTTACCTCCTGTAATGTCAGCGATAATTTCCTTCAAACCGGGCCCGAATAAGGTCTGCCCTTTGAAAGGTATGTTAAGTAGTTTAGATTTAGAAGTAACATCAGCTGACCAGGATTTTAGCCACAGCGCTCTGCGTGCCTGAATGGCGAATCCGGAATTCTTAGCCGTAAGTTTAGTTAAGTGTACTACGGCATCAGAAATAAATGAATTAGCTAGCTTAAGGGTTTTAAGCTTGTGTGTAATCTCATCTAATGGAGCTGATTCAAGGGTCTCTTCCAGAAACTCAAACCAAAATGCTGCTGCAGCCGTGACAGGCGCAATGCATGCAAGGGGTTGCAATATAAAACCTTGTTGAACAAACATTTTCTTAAGGTAACCCTCTAATTTTTTATCCATTGGATCTGAAAAGGCGCAGCTATCCTCCACCGGGATAGTGGTACGCTTAGCTAAAGTAGAAACTGCTCCCTCCACCTTAGGGACCGTTTGCCATAAGTCCCGTGTGGTGGCGTCTATTGGAAACATCTTTCTGAATATAGGAGGGGGTGAGAAAGGCACACCGGGTCTGTCCCACTCCTTAGTAACAATTTCAGTAAGTCTCTTAGGTATTGGAAAAACGTCAGTACTCGACGGTACCGCAAAATATTTATCCAACCTACACATTTTCTCTGGTATTGCAACTGTGTTACAATCATTCAGAGCCGCTAAGACCTCCCCTAGTAATACACGGAGGTTTTCCAGCTTAAACTTAAAATTTGAAATGTCTGAATCCAGTTTATTTGGATCAGATCCGTCACCCGCAGAATGAAGCTCTCCGTCCTCATGTTCTGCAAATTGTGACGCAGTATCTGACATGGCCCTAATATTATCAGCGCACTCTGTTCTTACCCCAGAGTGATCTCGCTTACCTCTAAGTTCTGGTAATTTAGACAAAACTTCAGTCATAACATTAGCCATGTCCTGTAGTGTGATTTGTAATGGCCGCCCTGAAGTACTCGGCGTTACAATATCACGCACCTCCCGAGCGGGAGATGCAGGTACTGACACGTGAGGCAAGTTAGTCGGCATAACTTCCCCCTCATTGTTTGGTGAATGATGTTCAATTTGTACAGAATGACTCTTATTCAAAGTAGCATCAATGCAATTAGTACATAAATTTCTATTGGGCTCCACCTTGGCTTTTGCACATATAGCACAGAGATATTCCTCTGAGTCAGACATGTTTAACAAACTAGCAATTAAACTAGCAAGCTTGGAAATACTTTTCACTCAAATTACAAGTAATGTGAAAAACGCACTGTGCCTTTAAGAAGCACAGAAAAAAATTATGACAGTTTAATAATAAGGAACTTGAAAAATTATAACAATCAGATTTTTCCCAGTAAAGGCATAAATTTAGCAAAGGATTGCCCCCATTAGCAATGAATAACTAACCCTTAATGGCAGAAAAAAATGTACAAAATATAAACGTTTTTTATCACAGTCAAAGCACAATCTCACAGGTCTGCTGTGAGTGATTACCTCCCTCAAAATAATTTTTGAAGACCCTTGAGCTCTGTAGAGACGATCCGGATCATGCAGGAAGAGAAACAGACTTTTGACTGAATTTTTGATGCGTAGCAAAAGCGCCAAAATAGGCCCCTCCCCCTCACTCACAGCAGTGAGGGAAGTTCAGTAAACTGTCTCAGATTAAAATAAACGATAGCCAAGTGGAAAAACAGTGCCCAAAAACAATTTTTCACCCAGTACCTCAGATATTTAAACAATTTAGCATGCCAGCAAAAACGTTTAAAATCAAATATCATGAAATGCCATTAAACAGCCTGTTGCTAGACGTTCCCACTGCAAGTAAGGCTAAAGATTATATGCATATAGTATTACCCAGAGAAGTGCCATTCCCCAGAATACAGAAGTGTACACATATATACATAAACAGCCTGATACCAGTTGCTACTACTGCATTTAAGGCTGTACTTACATTATATTGGTATTGGCAGAATTTTCTCAGTCAATTCCATTCCTCAGAAAATAATATACTGCAACATACCTCTTTGCAGGTGAACCTGCCCGCTGTCCCCTGATCTGAAGTTTACCTCACTCCTCAGAATGGCCGAGAACAGCAAAATGAATTTTAGCTACGCCGGCTAAAATCATCCAAAAACTCAGGTAGATTCTTCTTCAAATTCTACCTGAGAAGGAACAACACACTCCGGTGCTGTTTTAAAATAACAAACTTTTGATTGAAGATATAAAAACTAAGTATAATCACCACAGTCCTCTCACACATCCTATCTATTAGTTGGGTGCAAGAGAATGACTGGGTGTGACGTAGAGGGGAGGAGCTATATAGCAGCTCTGCTTGGGTGATCCTCTTGCACTTCCTGTTGGGGAGGAGTTAATATCCCAGAAGTAATGATGACCCGTGGACTGACCACACTTAACAGGAGAAAAGGGTGGGCCTCATGGACTCTTGCTAATATGAAAGAAATTAATTTATCAGGTAAGTTCTTACATAAATTATGTTTTCTTTCATGTAATTAGCAAGAGTCCATGAGCTAGTGACGTATGGGATAATGACTACCCAAGATGTGGATCTTCCACGCAAGAGTCACTAGAGAGGGAGGGATAAAATAAAGAAAGCTAATTCCGCTGAAAATAATCCACACCCAAAACAAAGTTTAAATCTTATAATGAAAAAAACTGAAATTATAAGCAGAAGAATCAAACTGAAACAGCTGCCTGAAGTATTTTTCTACCAAAAACTGCTTCAGAAGAAGAAAACACATCAAAATAGTAGAATTTAGTAAAAATATGCAAAGAAGATCAAGTTGCTGTTTTGCAAATCTGATAAACCGAAGCTTCATTCCTAAACGCCCAGGAAGTAGAAACTGACCTAGTAGAATGAGCTGTAATCCTTTGAGGCAGAGTTTACCCGACTCGACATAAGCATGATGAATTAAAGATTTCAACCAAGATGCCAAAGAAATGGCAGAGGCCTTCTGACCTTTCCTAGAACTGGAAAAGATAACAAAAAGACTAGAAGTCTTTCGGAAATTCTTAGTAGCTTCAACATAATATTTCAAAGCTCTAACTACATCCAAAGAATGCAATGATCTCTCCTTAGAATTCTTAGGATTAGGACATAATGAAGGAACTACAATTTCTCTACTAATGTTGTTAGAATTCACAACCTTAGGTAAAAATTTAAAAGAAGTTCGCAACACCGCCTTATCCTGATGAAAAATCAGAAAAGGAGACTCACAAGAAAGAGCAGATAATTCAGAAACTCTTCTAGCAGAAGAGATGGCCAAAAGAAACAAAACTTTCCAAGAAAGTAATTTAATGTCCAGAAAATGCATAGGTTCAAACGGAGGAGCTTGAAGAGCCCCAGAACCAAATTCAAACTCCAAGGAGGAGAGATTGACTTAATAACAAGTTTTATACGAACCAAAGCTTGTACAAAACAATACAAATCAGGAAAACTAGCAATCTTTCTGTGAAAAAGAACAGAAAGAGCAAAGATTTGTCCTTTTAAGGAACTTGCAGACAAAACTTATCCAAACCATCCTGAAGAAACTGTAAAATTCTAGGAATTCTAAAAGAATGCCAAGAAAAAAGATGAGAAAAACACCAAAAAATGCAAGTCTTCCAGACTCGATAATATATCATCCTAGATACAGATTTACGAGCCTGCAACATAGTATTAATTACGGAGTCAGAGAAAACCTCTATGACTGAGAATCAAGCATTCAATCTCCATACCTTCAATTTAAGGATTTGAGATCCTGATGGAAAAAAAGGACCTTGTGATAGAAGGTCTGGACTTAACGGAAGAGTCCACGGATGGCAAGGAGCCATCCGGACAAGATCTGCATACCAAAACCTGTGAGGCCATGCTGGAGCCACCAGCAGAATAAACGAAAGCTCCTTTAGAATTTTGGAAATCACTCTTGAAAGAAGAACTAGAGGCGGAAAGATATAGCAGGATGATATTTCCAAGGAAGTGACAATGCATCCACTGCTTCCGCCTGAGGATCCCTGGATCTGGCCAGATACCTGGGAAGCTTCTTGTTTAGACGAGAAGCCATCAGATCTATTTCTGGAAGTCCCCATATTTGAACAATCTGAAGAAATACCTCTGGGTGAAGAGACCATTCGCCCGGATGTAGCATTTGGCGACTGAGATAATCCGCTTCCCAATTATCTATACCTGGGATATGAACCGCAGAAATTAGACAGGAGCTGGATTTCGCCCATACAAGTATTCGAGATACTTCCTTTATAGCCAGAGGACTGTGAGTCCCTCTTGATGATTGACATATGCCACATTTGTGACATTGTCCGTCTGTAAACAAATGAACGACTCTCTCTTTAGAAGAGGCCACGACTGAAGAGCTCTGAAAATTGCACGGAGTTCCAAAATGTTGATTGGAAATCTCACCTCCTGAGATTCCCAAACCCCTTGTGCTGTCAGAAACCCCCATACAGCTCCCCAACCTGTCAGACTTGCATCTGTTGAGATCACAGTCCAGGTTGGAAGAACAAAAGAAGCCCCCTGAACTAAACGATGGTGGTCTGTACCACGTCAGAGGGTGTCGAACAATCGGTTTAAAAGATATTAAATGAGATATCTTTGTATAATCCTTGCACCACTGGTTCAGCATACAGAGCTGAAGAGGTCGCATGTGAAAATGAGCAAAGGGGAACACGTCCAATGCAGCAGTCATAAGAACCTAGAATTTCCATGCATAAAGCTACCGAAGGGAATGATTGAGACTGAAGGTTTCGACAAGCTGAAACCAAATTCAGACGTCTCTTGTCCGACAGAGACAGAGTCATGGACACTGAATCTATCTGGAAACCTAAAAAGGTTACTCTTGTCTGAGTAATCAACAAACTGATTGGTTAATTGATCCTCCAACCATGTTCTTGAAAAAACAACACTCATAAAAAGCTGGAAAGGATCTTTCCATTGAAAATGAGCAAAGGGAATTGAATCCAATGCTGTTAAAACTTCTATGCATATATAGCAACTGAAGGAAATAATAGAGACTAAAGGTACCGACAGACGGAACCCAATACAAATTGTCCCTTGTCCGATAGAGACAAAGACAGTGACATAAACCATCTGGAAACCTAAAAAAGGTGACCCTTACGTGAGGAATCAAGGACTTTTGAAAAAAGATCCTCTAACTATGTCCTGAAGAGCAAGTGAATCATATGAGATTCCGCGTCCTCAGAAAATAATCTGAATGAAAACAGAAAAATGAAAATATGCATTTATTGTATCTAATGAAAACAAATAATGCTATCAATGACCATAAAAAGGCAAAATAGTTTGAATAAAACTCCAAACCCGGTTCCTAAAAAAAGGAACTGGAAGAAATACCCCAGAAGATTCCAGGTCTGAGCAGCGCTTGAACCCCATGGGTGCCCAGCCATGCTTCAACAGTACCCAAAATATATAGGACAGAAACACACTTAAAGAAAGTGTTAGCCTTACTGGAATAAAATCAAAGAAATTTGGACAAAATAGAACCAAATAAATTTCAAAGAAGTCTAAACCTGCCCCTTACCAGCCAAGCTGGAATACGGCACGTACATCGCAATATTAGGGAGCTGATTCGAACCCCAATTATAAACATGTTACTTGGGAAAGAACTCAGGAATTCGATCCTTAATAAGAACAACCAAACTAGTATAAGCTTAAAGTTTTAGTCTTAGAACTCAATCTTGAAGCCCATAGTAACAGTTAAGAATTGAATCCAATTATAAAACAAATAATTGATTATCTTAGAACAAAAGAAATATGGATTTTCTTTTTTTTTTTTTTTTTTTTTAAATCACAAAATTCTTCTAGCTAAAATAGCTAAAGACATAGATTAACCCTCATTTGCGAATATATTCAATAAAATGAAGACACAAATGAAATCATTAGCATGATAGTCCAGTTTAAAGGACCAGTCAAAACAGAGGACTTGCAAAATGCAAAACAACAAGACAAATGCAACAGCACCTAGTCTAGTAAATGTTGTCCCTTTAACAATGCTAAAATAAATCATAATCTGATACTTGATCTTAAAGTAAACAGAAAAAATGAAGCAATTGCAATATCACAGGACCAAGAAAAGTACCTGAAACTAAATAATTTTCCATAAATAAGATACAACTATATAAAGGAAAATAAATATTATTTTGCTATAGAAACAATAGCATAATTAGTAGGAGTAGAGATAGCCCCAATAAATTGGAGAACCCTCCAAATTGATTTTAACTGCTGGCAAAGAATATAGCTTAAAACCTTTGAAGAAGGAATAAAAGAGAATTCTCAGCCTATTCCATTCCCTAGTATGGGGAATTGGAAAGAAACCCTCTGAAATCACAGAAGAATAAAAAGGCAGAAATAGTGTCAGCTAGTCTTAAAGAACTAGTTACCTTAATATCCAAAATAATCAATACCTCTTCAGCAAAGAACAAATGTACTTTAATAAAAAATGTATAAAAAAGTAGATTTGTTAGTGTCAATATCTGATGAAGAGAATTTCTGAAAGAGAAAAAAACATCATCAGAGAAGGATAAATCAGTATGTTGTTGGTCATTTGAAACTTCAATAATTAAAAAAGAAGTGGAAAAGACCTAAAAATTGTATTAGAAGGCACGAAGTCAGACAAAGCCTTAATCAGAAAAAATATTTCTTATAAATCTTCTAAACATTTCTTGTACTTAAGAATGGAAATGTATAAAGCATGAATACTAATGGAATCTGCATGTAAAAGTATATCATAATAACTTATTACAAACCATAGCTAAAGATAAACATTTATAACATTTAAAATAAATGAACTTAGCTTTGGTAGAACTGAAACTCAGTTAAGCATTTTTCCAGAAGTGGCTTCTGACTCAGGGTCAATCGTAGACATCTTGCAATATGTAATAGAAAAAACAACATATAAAGCAAAATTGATCAAATTCCTTAAATGACAGTTTCAGGAATGGGAAAAAATGCTAGTGAACAAGCTTCTAACAACCAGAAGCAATAATTAATGAGACTTAAATAATGTGGAGACAATAGTGACGCCCATATTTTTTAGCGCCAAAAAAAGACACCCACATTATTTGGCGCCTAAATGCTTTTGGCGCCAAAAATGACGCCACATCCGGAACGCCGACACTTTTGGCGCAAAAAACGTCAAAAAAATGACGCAATTTCCGGCGACACGTATGACGCCGGAAACAGAAAAAAAATTTTGCGCCAAAAAAAATCGGTGCCAAGAATGACGCAATAAAATGAAGCATTTTCAGCCCCCGCGAGCCTAATAGCCCAAAGGGAAAAAGTCAAATTTAAGGTAAGAGAAAAATTGATTAATTCATATGCATTATCCCAAATATGAAACTGACTGTCTGAAATAAGGAACGTTGAACATCCTGAGACAAGGCAAATAAATGTTTGAACACATATATTTAGAACTTTATATAAAAGTGCCCAACCATAGCTTAGAGTGTCACAGAAAATAAGACTTACTTACCCCAGGACACTCATCTACAAGTAGTAGAAAGCCAAACCAGTACTGAAACGAGAATCAGTAGAGGTAATGGTATATATAAGAGTATATCGTCGATCTGAAAAGGGAGGTAAGAGATGAATCTCTACGACCGATAACAGAGAACCTATGAAATAGACCCCGTAGAAGGAGATCATTGAATTCAAATAGGCAATACTCTCCTCACATCCCTCTGACATTCACTGCACGCTGAGAGGAAAACCGGGCTCCAACCTGCTGCGGAGCGCATATCAACGTAGAATCTAGCACAAACTTACTTCACCACCTCCATAGGAGGCAAAGTTTGTAAAACTGATTTGTGGGTGTGGTGAGGGGTGTATTTATAGGCATTTGAGGTTTGGGAAACTTTGCCCCTCCTGGTAGGAATGTATATCCCATACGTCACTAGCTCATGGACTCTTGCTAATTACATGAAAGATATATATATATATATATATATATATATATATATATATATATATATATATATATATATATATATATATATATATATATATATATATATATATATATATATATACATACACACAGGAAAAACGAATCCTCCCACCAGATGCAGCCACCTGGTTGCAAGTAAAGCAAATAATATTCTTCCAAAAATAGTTCACTCTCAGGAGTTTTTCAAAAGCAAGGTCAACTTTATTAGATGACGACGTTTCAGGGAACTCAAGTCCCTTTCATCAGATCAAAAAAAGTGAACATATGTTATACACACTTCCACATTATATAGTAAAAATCTAACAAACACATACCTCTCAAATCTACCAAAATTGTGCCAAACAGTGATTGGAATGCATCCCTGCGTTCCACCCAGTCCCAAGCAGAAGTGCACGGACTCTCCACTTCCGGTTTTGCCGGGCTGCTAAATATAATAAATCCAAACCTTCATTGCATTGCCTATTGGGGTTATACACCCATATATGTATTTCAAGACAAAAACACTCAAGTGTAAGCATATCATTAACAAACAAAACAAAAAATGTAAAAAAAACGGCAAACCGGAAGTTATCATAATATCACTTCCGGTACTGCCGAGAGTGTAAGTAATGTGCTGGCAAATTACTAAGTGTAATATAGGTACCTAGCCCTAGTGCAAAAAACAAATCAACAGTGCTAACACCCTCTAATCGGTGTGTAAAGTGGTGACCATAAGACCTAACGTATAAGTGCAGGTATAAAAGATGTCATGCAACTAAAAATAAAATATACCTCAAATAGGGCTTTCTCAGTGTATCAGGCTTAACATAGATGTACAATAAACCAATCCTGTCTGTTATGAAAGCCTGTGTGAACACACTGAGGAAACAAGTGTACAGCAACTTAAAAGTGAACACCTTAACATCATAATTGCAGATTTTGCACATTTCATGCACATGCCTAGGAACCCCCAATATAGGATCCCCCGGCATATGTTATATACATAGTAACGCAATGTGACACAGTAGCCAAAGTGGATACATATTAAAAGAAAATGTACAGATAGCACTGTATCTCCTGTTGAAATAAACTCTTATGTTAAAAGGCACATAGAGATTATATATTTTAACTTTTGACTGATAGAATACTCCATGCAATGTGGCACAATGTTCCTCCAGTAACATCCGTAGAGGGGGGAAAGAGATAGAACCAACCTCTTCTATCCCCTTCTATATGATGGCATACCTCCCAGATTTCAGCAATATTGGTATTATCTGTTATGTGGGTGACATTAAAATGTAGGATATTGTGGACACTCCCAAATTCCCCACTAGCAGATGACCTCCACTGGATCGGGGTCCTCATGATAACCCTAGTGAGCAGACAGCATCCCACGATGCAGCTGGAACACTACCATCATATCGCACCACACTACATATCCGCACCCTAGGTATGTGTCAGATCATATTAACCCCTTGAAATCTGGTACAGAGTTTAATTCTCCTGAGGAAATAGTCCCCAACCTGTAGATTAACTGGGCTTCTCTAGAGAGTAGGAGTTTATCCCGGTCCAGTTTCGGCACATGGTCAATCAGAATATATCTGATTGATGCCACTGTGTGTCTCTGCTTTGCACAGTGCCGTGCCACTGGTTGATCCGATGAGCCCTTTGTAATGCCTGGCTTATAGACAGCCTATGATTAGCCATTCGCTCTCTCAGGGTACCCTTCGTTTTGCCCACATAAAACTTGGAGCATGGACACACCAGTAAATAGACCACATGTGTGGTGGTACAGGTGACCGAGTGTCTGATGGTATACATTGTGTTGGTGTGGGGGTGATGGAATCTCTTAGTTGAAATAAGGCCATTACACGTCGTACAGCCCACACATCTGTAACTTCCTCTGATAGCACTGTTTGGGGTCTGTACGTACCAACAGGTCACAGAGATTTGTGCTTCTTCTAAATCCCACCATTGGGGCTAGCTCTTTGCTAAATCGAAGCTTGAGATCTGATGAGAGGATTGGCCAGTGTCTTCTTAGTATTCTACCTGTGTTGATGGTACCAGGAGTAAACGTGGTCCCCATGATCATCCTATTGTGCTCTTGGTTCTCTTTGCATTTATTAATCAACTCATCTTGAGTGGATTGCTGTACCATCTCAAGAATCAGTCCCACCATACTTGGTTTGTATCCTCTTTGGAGAAACGTACTCCTAGTTTCCTCTAACTGGGAGACACCCCAAGTGTGCTGTGTGTTGTTACGGATGGTTCTGACCATTTGTGACTTGACTATACCCTGGAACAATGTAGGTGGGTGGCAACTGTCAGCTCTAAAGATCGAATTACGATCCATGGATTTCTTATAGAGAGTGGTCCCTAACCTAAGGCCATCTTTGAATATTTGTAGATCAAGAAAACTAATACTCTCGCTGTCAGATGTCATTTTGAATCGTAGAGTAGTGTCAGTGTTGTTAAGGGTATCGAACCATGTTTTTAAAAAGAGTCAGAGTCACCCCGCCAGATAAGGAAGATGTTGTCTATGTATCTTCTGTAGAAGACAATAGATGACACCTCCCCAGTCCACACAAAACTATTCTCAAAATCTGACATAAAAATATTGGCATATGATGGGGCCATATTTGACCCCATTGTCGTGCCAGCGGACTGTACATAAAAACCCTCCTCAAACCGAAAATAGTTTTGATTCAGACAGAAATCTATCAGTGTCAACACAAATTCAACAGGTGAACCATTGTACTCGGTGTCCTGGAGTAAATGTTTCTTAACAGCCAACAGTTCCACATCATGCAGGATGATTGTGTAGAGATTGTTGATGTCCAAGGTCACCAATATATCTCCCTCTTTGATCTGGACATTTTTCAAAAGTCTAATGAGCTGATTACTGTCCAAAAGAAATTAACGTATCTGTCTAACAATCGGCTGGAGTAAAAAAAACAATATATTGTGCCACCGGTTGTGTCAATGATTGAACTGCCGAGACAATGGGTCGTCCTGGCGGCTTGTTCAAACTTTTATGAACTTTGGGAATGGTATACAGAATTGGAATTCAGGGAAATTGTCTAATACAAAAATTACGGATCTGGTCAGGTATAAAGCCCTGTTCAAATCCGAAGTCCAACAAAGTATCCCATTTCTTTTTAAATGTGCCTGTGGGGTCTGCTAGAAGTTTCTTATATGTGGTGCTGTCTATAATTTGTTGCAGTTTGTCCTCCCTATAGTCCTTATAATCCATAAGGACTATTGCCCCGCCCTTATCAGTGGTCCTGATCACTAGACAAGAGGTAAAATCCGCCCCCTGATTACCCACTTTGCTGCCAGGTTTACAGAGGCTTATACACCTGGAAGGAATATATGCGTGGATAAATCCCTGATGAAGTATAAGGGAAGGCTGGGATTCAAGCAGTATATTCCTTCCAAACGCTTCAGGTATGGGGTAAAGGTGTATAAGCTCTATGAGAGCAAGACTGGGTATACTAAGGCCTTCCGGTGTATGGGGGAAAGGATAGCCACATTGACCCTCCAGGTTGCCCAGAACATATGGGAACTACTGGCAAGATTGTCTGGGACCTGCTATTACCTCTAATGAACAAAGGGTACCACTTGTGTTTACATAATTTCTATACAAGTGTCCTTTTGTTCAAGCTATTGTATTGCTTTGATACAGTAGCTTGCGGTAAAATAAAAAAGAACTGTGCAGGTTTCCCAGGACAACTTGCATGCACCCGGCTACGAAGGGGGGAGACCTCAGCTCTGCGCCAAGAGGAGCTGTTGGCACTTAAGTACAGAGACAAGAAGGATGAATACCTTCTTATCACCATGCACACAGAGAGGACTGTGGAGGTCTCTGTACGTGGCAGAGCTGAGAGCATAGTGCATCTAGGCTTATAACCGGCATATGAGTGGGGTTGATCTGGCAGATCAGCTGCTGCAGCCCTACCTAATTATGCGGAAGACAAGGGCCGGGTACAAAAAGGTTGCAATTTACTTAATGCGGATTGCAACCCACAACACTTTTTTGTTGTTCAAAAAAAGCAAACCCCAGAATGAAAGACATTTTTTTTACAGTTTCAAATCATTTTGGGGATTTTGTACCAAGATGCACCTGCTCCCCGGGCTGTGATAGGAGAGAGCAGAGTTGGGGCTACCTATTTTATTTTTAAAATCCCCCCTACTGCCGCAAAGCAGAAGCCTAAGAGTCTGTACCAAGAGGGGGCAGAGAAAGGACACCGTATATTACTGTCCTGATTGCCCTGGACAGCCTGGACTCTGCATTGGGGACTGCTTTAAGCGGTATACAATGGTCCATTTTTTATTTTTTTTTATTATTTTATTTTTTAATTAGCCGCTTTTCTGTTTTGGTAATGTTCACTGTTAGAGTTTTTTACATTTCACTATTCTATTTTTTTATTTTTTTTATTATTTAAGTATTTTTATTGAGGGTTAAGCATCACATCGAATGTTACAACATAAATGACCAATAAGTTCGCAGGTATATGTACAATATTTTGTTGTAGTTACATGGTAAACATAGTTATTGGTGGTGATGCTGAGCATAAAGATTAAACATATCGAATAAAAATAGAGTATCAACTACGTAAACCTCATTTTCGATTATTATGAACAAACCTTAAATGCAGGGACCAGGGTAATACTCCAGTCCTATATATTAACTCAATTTTCTAGAGACTTCATGAAGTCAGCTCAGAGATACCTGTTAACACACTTCTTCTAGTAATCTTAGTGCGCATCTCCAGGCGGGGGAGGTCTTTTATGAGAGGGTAAAGAGGAGGGAAAAACATGGGCTAGGGCAGAGAGTAGGTCACATATTGTAGGAGGGGGGGGGGGAAGAAAGGGGAAAGGGGAGGAAGTAGGGTAAAAGAGAGGAGGGGAGTGATCAGATTTTGACAATAAGTGTAGAGAGGCGGGAGCCATCAGTGAATTAGCGCATTCTAACTAGGTATGGAAGTTTAATTATGTTATTGGCAATGGTTAATAACTTTATCACGTCTACATGTTTAACTATGGTCTCCCTGGTAGTTAAACCAAGTCTCCCAAATCTGCCAGTATAGGTCTTCTTTATCCATGTTAAAATAGAAACTTTGTTCCATTTTGGCGTATACTTGCATTATAGATGTAACAACTGTAATATCTGGGGGTTGGGCTTGCTTCCAGGCCCTTGCTATTGCCAGTTTCGTGGCCGCTAGGACAAAAATGATCAGTTTAGAAATATGGGCTGGGACGCCTCTTGGGAAAATGTGCAAAAGAGCAATTGTAGGAGTGAGTGGAATAGAGAGCCCGAGGTTCGAGCAAAGGTTTGTTATCTGACTCCAAAGGGGTGTTAGTTTTGGGCATTCCCACCATCTATGTATATCTGAGCCTCTTTGCATACATTCTCTCCAGCATAGAGGAGACGTTGTAGAGAACATCTGTGACAGTCTCGAGGGGGGTATAATACCATTTCAGGAATAGTTTCATGTAGGCCTCTAAGGTGTTTGCACAATGTACAGTCTTCTTGGTTAACGTCATAGCTGTACTCAGGTCTCTGTCTGTAATTGGTCTGGATAGGTCTCCCTCCCAGGCCCTCAACTGCCAGGGTCTATCTCTGTTAGTAGACATCTGTAGGAGGTCATAATGGAACGATATGAGTCTAGGAGTCTTGATAGGAAGTTGCCACAGTTTTTCCCAGTTAGTCAGGGGTCTATTTAGGGTTTTGGTGAATCTCCAAGATGTCATGAAAGCATAAAGTCTCGAGTATTCAAAAGTGGCCCAGGGAGGGGATTCTGGGATAATTGTTTTTATATTATTAGGAGTGAGTAGAGTACCTGAGGGGTATAGGTGGGAGACCAATTTCAAGTCCCATTCACTCCATTGTTGTATGTGTGTGTGTGTCAGGCAGGGCTGCCAGTAAGGCTGGTAGGGAATGAATGGGAGATGGGTGTGGGGCAATGTCGCGTAGATTTCTAAGGCTATGCCAAACTTTCAGATTATCTCTGACGATGGCATTTTTTAGTCCCAGATTGTCGAGGCAATGCCCAGGAATCCAGGGTAGATCTGCCAGCTTTAAGCCCAAAGGAAGGGTTAGTGTTTCAATGTTTTTCCATCCCTGCGGTTCCCCTTTGTCCGCCCATGCCGTGATGTGAGAAAGCCTGGCTGCCTCATAATATCCGCGGACGCTAGGCATTGCAACCCCTCCGTGTTCATATTTTTTTTGGAGTATTTTCGCTGCAATCCGTGACCTAGACTTGCCCCAGATATAGTGTTGTCCAAGAGATTGGAGCTTGTCTATTAGAGCATTGGGGACATTAAGAGGGATACAGCGAAAGTAGTATAGAATTTTAGGCAAGATCGTCATTTTGAAAGATGCGATGCGGCCTAACCATGAAATCTCTTTAAGACTCCAGGAGGAGGTAAGCTCAGTGACTTCTCTAATAAGATCTGTATAGTTAACGGCAATCACTAGTTTCGGGTCTGGACCAAGTTGCACCCCCAAATGCCGGATGGTGGTTTGTGACCATCGGAAAGAGTACAATGTTTGCAGTACATCTAATTCAAATGCTCGGATGCATACTGGTAGAGCCTCCGTTTTGGAGACATTTACTTTGTAGTAACTATGAGCCCCGAACTCGGCAATAATATCGAAAAGAGCTGGCAAGGAGCCTATTGGGTTTGTTAAAAATAGTGTCTCGTCGTCCGCGTACAGTGCTATCTTCGCGACCTCTCGGCCCAGCTGGACACCTCGTACTATGTGCGATTGTCTGATAGCTTGGGCTAGTGGTTCAATAGCCATGGAAAAAATTAAAGGTGACAAGGGGCACCCTTGTCTAGTGCCATTAGTGATATCTATTGTCGAAGAAGCGAATCCCAGACCTTTAACTACTGCAGAGGGGCAAGAGTACAAAGCTTGTATTGCCGTAATCACGCCCTCTGGTATACCAAATTGGGCAAGTGTGTGCCACAGGTATTCCCATCTGACCCTGTCAAACGCTTTTTCAGCGTCCAGCGACAGGGCCAGCATGGGTAACTTCAGTCGGGAAGCCTCTGTAAGTATGTTCAGCATTTTCCAGGAATTATCTGGGCCCTCTCTACCAAACGTGAACCTGACCTGGTCCATGTGTATCACCTTCGGGAGTAGGCTATTAAGGCAATTAGCCCATAGTTTTGCATATAGCTTTACATCACCATTTATCAAGGAGATTGGTCTGTAACTCGTACATTGCAAGGGATCTTTGTCTGGCTTAGGAATGGGTAGAATTACTGCCTGTAGAAATTCTTTATGAAATGAACCGGCCTCTCGGGCTTCAGAAAAGGCCTTGAGAAGGATATTGTTTAATTCTGTTTTGAAGAGTTTATAGAAGGCTGCCGGGTATCCATCAGGACCCGGAGCTTTATTATTATGGGTATGTTTAATGGCTAAGTTAAGCTCATTTAGGGAAAATGGAGCTTTAAGTGCCTCTCTATCCTCCTCTGGGAGAGTCGGCAAGCCTAGGTTCTGCAGAAAGTCTACCACCTCACGTGTAGAGGACTCTTTGTTAGCCATCGAGGGCTTAAAGGGACAATAAACCCCAAAATTTTCTTTCATGATTCAGATAGAGATTACAATTATAAACAACATTCCAATCTACTTTGATTATCTAATTTGCTTCATTCATTAGATATCCTTTGTTAAAAAATATCAATGCACATGGGTGAGCCAATCACATGAGGCAAATATGTGCAGCCACCAATCAGAAGCTACTGAACCTATCTAGATATGCTTTTCAGGAAAGAATATCAAGAGAATGAAGCAAATTAGATAATAGAAGTAAATTAGATAGTTGTTTAAAATGGTATTCTCTATCTGAATCATGAAAGAAAAAAATTGGGTTTAATGTCCCTTTAAGATTATACAGGTCAGAGTAGTAGGCCGCAAACGTCTCTCCAATTTCCTTGGGTGAGAAGACCGAAATACTACCCCTTCTGAGTGACAGAATTCTAGCTGCCGCTGTCCTGCCCCTTAGTTTGTGGGCGAGGAGGGTCAAGGCTTTATTGCTTTGGCAATACATTAACTTCTTGAATCGAACATAGGATTCTTTAACTCTCTGCAGCTCTCTGTCCGCTAGTTGCATTCTTAGCTCCCCAATTTTATCAGCTATAAGTGTAGTTGGAGATTCTTTATTCTCCTGTTATATAGAGCGTAGCTCAGCCATGAGAAGACCTAGGGGCAGACCTGCTTGGCGTCTTAACATTGCCTTTCTCCTAATGCATATACCTCTTATGTACGCTTTCAAAGCAGCCCATACTGTTTGGGAGGACATATCTGGAGTTTCATTTATTCTCAAGAACTCTATAATAGAGGTCTGAAGGGAGGCTCTAAAAGCTTTATCTTGGAGCATTTGTTTCGGGAATTTCCAGTTAGGTCTAGACTCTGTGGTTAAGTGCGTGGAGAGAGTGAACGTAAGGATATCATGATCCGACCATGGGCAGACCCTAATATGTGACGTTAAGACTCTATTCAGTGTCCACGAGTCAGTGAAGAAATGGTCGAGTCTCGAGTAGGAGTTATGAGGTCTGGAAAAATATGTATAGTCTCTGTCGTTGTGGTGCAGTGCCCTCCAGATATCATACAGATTATGTTGGATAATGTATTGTCGAAATCTATTGGCAGTAGTTATAGAGTATGCATCTATTTTTTTCCCCTTCTGAACATTCTTGTCTAGTAGGGGATCCCATATCATATTGAAGTCGCCCCCTAAGATTACCGTCCCTGCTTTGTGTTTCTCCGTTTTAGACAGTACCCCTTTCAGGAACTTAGATTGTAATTGGTTTGGAGCGTATATGTTAACCAAAGTAAATAGGATACCGTTTAGTTTAAAGTTGAGCAGTAGGAACCGCCCTTGGCTATCTTTCTCTGCGTGGATGTGTTCGAAATGTAGAGATTTGTGTATGGCAATCGCTACTCCTTTAGATTTTTCAGAATGAGAAGCTAGGACCACTGTGGGGTAATCAGGGGTTCTGTATGGATTCTGGGTTAACGCTAGCCAATGGGTCTCTTGCAAAAATATAACTTGTATTTTCAGAGATTTCATGGTATTAGTAAGCATACTTCTCTTTTCCTGTGAGTTAAGTCCTTTGACATTTAATGTTGCAAAGGAAATGTTGTCGGGAGTTGTCGCCATCTTAGGTTTAGGGAAGGGGGGGGGGGGAGAGGCAGGAAAGGACAAGAAAGAGGAGAGGAATTAGGTATTT
Source organism: Bombina bombina (assembly GCF_027579735.1). Taxonomy (NCBI): domain Eukaryota; kingdom Metazoa; phylum Chordata; class Amphibia; order Anura; family Bombinatoridae; genus Bombina; species Bombina bombina. Next base: position 889,279,001 of record NC_069504.1, read on the forward strand.
AACTCACCCCGCCTGGATTTGCGCACCTGAGTGTGGCACTTGATGAGCTCAAAGCTCGATGTTCGTATTAGTGGTCAGAAAGAGCCACTTGGGATTATATCCCGGAAGAATTCTAATTTTCACCTAGAGTATAATGAAAAAAAGGAAACATTGAACAGATGAACAGGAAAAACAACTACTATTCTATTTTTTATAAGTTCTAAAATTGGTGCTTTATATTACCAAAACCCCTGTAAAACGTATGTATGGGGGGCATACGTGTACTCAGGAGGCCTTGCAGAAAACAATCTTGAGTGATTTTTTGCAATAACTTACAACAGGCTTTCCTAAATCATAGTCAAAAAACAATGTGTGTGTAAAAATGAAAATTGAAAAATTACCATACACTTTCTCCAATTTGTTTGGCTAAAACGGTTGAATCAAAGTACACCATATACAATACCTTGGGGTGTCAACATTTCAAATATATACACTTTCATGGCAATAAATAAAAGTGGGGTATGTGATAGGCCTAGCAGAAGAAATAATCTCACTTTTAACTAAAATTGAACCTTCCCAAAATCCTGGAAAACCTATACATGGGGGGGGGGGGGGGGGGGGGGGAAGAGCGGCATAGGTGTACTTAGGTCTTGCAGAAAACAACCTGAAGTGTTTTTTTGGCTAAAATGGTTGTATCAAAGGCATCAAAACACCCCATAAACAATACTTTGGGGTTTAAACTTCTGAAATATATGCACATTCATGGCGAGCAAATAAATTGGGGTATGTAAAAAGGCCCCCCCAAAAGAAGATATGTTAAATTTGTAAAATAAAATCACAAACACATATCAGAAGTTTGACATTGCAAACCCCAAACAACCCAACAAACCTATGCATAGATTATATCACTGTACGCAGGAGATCTTGCTCAACAAATATTGGGGTGCTCTTTGGCAATAACACATACAAGGTTTTTTTTTTCTTCAAATGTTGGCATAGATTGGTGGTAAAATGGTTGCATGAAAAGAGTTATCATACCCCAAGTTTAATACCTTAGGTTGTCTTCTTTTAAAAAATATATACATGTGAAGGGTTATTCAGGGATTCCTGTTCCAATGTAACTATCGTTAATTTTGGAGAGAAAAAAAAAGTTTTGAAATAGCAAAATGCTACTTGTACTTATTGCCCTATAACTTGCAAAAAACAAACAAAGAACATGTAAACATTGGGTATTTCTAAACTCAGGACAAAATATATAAACTATTTAGCATGGGTGTTTTTTGGTGGTTGCAGATATGTAACAGATTTTGGGGGTCAAAGTTAGAAAAAGTGTTTTTTTTTTCTATTTTTTCATTCTATTTTATCTTTTTTTTTTATAGTAAATTATAAGTTATTATAAAAATAATGGTATCTTTAGAAAGTCAATTTAATGGCAATAAAAAGGTATATAATATGTGTGGGTACATTAAATGAGTAAGAGGAAAATTACAGCTAAACACAAACACAGCAGAAATGTTAAAATAGCCCTGTTCCCAAACGGTCAGAAAATTGAAAAGGGCTGTGGTCACTAAAGGGTAAAGCTTGATTTTCTGTCCTTTGTAGTTCCCCAGCTAATGTAACTGACCAGTTGCGATACATGGGTTATACCACTGTAATTCCTTTGTGCACATTTGTCTTGCGCCCCGATATCCGGTTGGGATGTTTTTACAAATCTCCCTCCTCGCTTGTCCCCTGCTGCACGGGACTCCAGGCGTGATTAGCCCCTAACGCCAAGGGTAAACAAGGCTAGCATTCTTTTGTGCTTGACGCGAGCACAGTTTCTCTCTAGCGTCAGCTCTGCCCACCGGATATCTTCTAGCACCTGGGGGCGGGGCTTTTAACGCTAGAAAACACGCAAAATGTTTATCACCCAAAAAAATGCAGCAAAAAAAAAAAAAAGCATCACGCATGACTTAAATAGCTCCATCGCAAGCACGTTTGTGCGCAAATTTTTCAAATATGAAGTAAAAAAAAAAACGGAATAAAAAAAAACCTTGAAAAGTCCCTTTGAGACATAGTTTAGCCAGAATATGGAAAATATTTAAAAATTAACACCCAATCACACATTTATGTTTCACAAACTCCATCTGATACTTAAGAATATAAGGTTCCCATAAGAAGCACTGAATTACTGACTCATTGCATATATACAAACAATATATAACAACTTTGTTTAAAAAGTGCCCAAACCATAGCCGAGTGTATTTTATAGATTCATACTTGCCATTTAAGATACCCATCCACATATAGCAGACAGCCAAACCAGTACTGAAACATATCAGTAGAGGTATACAGGTGAAACTCAAAATTATAATATCGTGCAAAAGTTCATTTATTTCACTAATGCAACTTAAAAGGTGAAACTAATATATGAGAGACACTCATTACATGCAAAGCAAGATAGTTCAAGCCGTGATTTGTCATAATTGCTTACAGATCATGAAAACCCAAAATCCACAATCTCAGAAAATTAGAATATTGTGAAAAGGTGTGATATTCTAGGCTCAAAGTGTCCCACTCTAATCAGCTAATTAAGCCATAACACCTGCAAATGGTTCCTGAGCCTTTAAATGGTCTCTCAGTCTGAGTTCAGTAAGAATCACAATCATGGGAAAGACTGCTGACCTGACAGTTGTGCAGAAAACCATCATTGACACCCTCCATAAAGAAGGGCAAGCCACAAAAGGTAATTGCAAAAGAAGTTGGATGTTCCCAAAGTGCTGTATCAAAGCACATTAATAGAAAGTTGTGTGGAAGAAAAAGGTGCACAAGCAGCAGGGATGACCGCAGCCTGGAGAGGATTGTCAGGAAATGGCCATTCAAAAGTGTTGGAGACTTTCACAAGAGCCACCACACACAGACAGATCCTGGACATGGGCTTCAAATATTGTATACCTCTTGTCAAAGCACTCCTGAACAAATGTCAGAAGCGTCTTACCTGGGCTAAATAAAAACAGACTTGGTCTGTTGCTCAGAGGTCCAAAGTCCTCTTTTCTGATGAGAGCAAATTTTGCATCTCATTTGGAAACCCAGAAGGACCCAGAGTATGGAGGAAGAGAGGCACACACTGCAAGATGCTTGAAGTCCAGTGTGAAGTTTCCACAGTCTGTGTTGATTTGGGGAGCCATGTCATCTGCTGGTGTTGGTCCACTGTGCTTCATTAAGTCCAGGGTCAATGCAGCCGTCTACCAGGAGATTTTGGAGCACTTCATGCTTCCTTCTGCAGACGAGCTCTATGGGGATGCTGACTTCATTTTCCAGCAGGACTTGGCACCTGGCCACACTGCCAAAAGCACCAAAACCTGGTTCAACGACCGTGGGATTACTGTGCTTGATTGGCCAGCAAACTCGCGTGACCTGAACCCCATAGAGAATTTATGGGGCATTGCCAAGAGAAAGATGAGAGACATGAGACCGAACAATGCAGAAGAGCTGAAGGCTGCTATTGAAACATCCTGGTCTTCTATAACACCTCAGCAGTGCCACAGGCTGAACGCTTCCATGCCACGCCGCATTGAGGCAGTAATTGCTGCAAAAGGGGCCCAAACTAAGTACTGACTACATACAGTATGCATGCTTATACTTTTCAGAGGTCTGATTTGGTTCTACAGGTATGTACAATCCTTGTTTTATTGATTGCATGTAATAATCTTATTTTCTGAGATTGTGGATTTGGGGTTTTCATGAGTTGTAAGCCATAATCATCACAATTATGAAAAATCATGGCTTGAACTACTATCTTGCTTTGCATGTAATGAGTCTCATATATTAGTTTCACCTTTTAAGTTGCATTAGTGAAATAAATGAAGTTTTGCATGATATTCTAATTTTTCGTGTTTCACCTGTAATGTCGATCTGTAAAGGAAGGCAGCAGATGAATCCCTGCAACCGATTTAAAGAGAGCCTTAGAATAGATTTCCCAGAGGTGAAAACATGGTGGCAACAAGCAATACTTAGAGAGGAGCTGAGCTTCAATAATTGCTTAGAAGCGCCTTTCACTGAAGAAACAATCACATCATGTTTCACAACCTCCAGAGACAAAGCTTTTAGAGTGAGGTGTAGCTATAGGCATTTGAGGTTTGGGAAGCTTTGCCTTCTCTTGGTAGGAATGTATATCCCATCAGTAACGAGCTTGTGGACTCTTGCCACCTATATGAAAGAAAAACGAGTTTGTGCAACAACCATTGTGTACAAATGATAAAACAAAATGTGGGTCCCTAATTCTGGTGCATACTTTGACAACCTGCTTATTGTCTTTGTTGCCGATTCTTTTTCTGGAAATACAAAATTTACATTAGTTAGAAGAAAACATATTTGGAGTAGTGATCACTTGAATCCTAAGGACTGATGAAAACAGAATTTATGCTTACCTGATAAATTACTTTCTCCAACGGTGTGTCCGGTCCACGGCGTCATCCTTACTTGTGGGATATTCTCTTCCCCAACAGGAAATGGCAAAGAGTCCCAGCAAAGCTGGTCACATGATCCCTCCTAGGCTCCGCCCACCCCAGTCATTCGACCGACGGACAGGAGGAAATATATATAGGAGAAACCATATGATACCGTGGTGACTGTAGTTAGAGAAAATAATTCATCAGACCTGATTAAAAAACCAGGGCGGGCCGTGGACCGGACACACCGTTGGAGAAAGTAATTTATCAGGTAAGCATAAATTCTGTTTTCTCCAACATTGGTGTGTCCGGTCCACGGCGTCATCCTTACTTGTGGGAACCAATACCAAAGCTTTAGGACACGGATGAAGGGAGGGAGCAAATCAGGTCACCTAAATGGAAGGCACCACGGCTTGCAAAACCTTTCTCCCAAAAATAGCCTCCGAAGAAGCAAAAGTATCAAATTTGTAAAATTTGGCAAAAGTGTGCAGTGAAGACCAAGTCGCTGCCTTACATATCTGGTCAACAGAAGCCTCGTTCTTGAAGGCCCATGTGGAAGCCACAGCCCTAGTGGAGTGAGCTGTGATTCTTTCAGGAGGCTGCCGTCCGGCAGTCTCATAAGCCAATCGGATAATGCTTTTAAGCCAAAAGGAAAGAGAGGTAGAAGTCACTTTTTGACCTCTCCTTTTACCAGAATAAACAACAAACAAGGAAGATGTTTGTCTGAAATCTTTAGTAGCCTCTAAATAGAATTTTAGAGCACGGACTACGTCCAAATTGTGTAACAAACGTTCCTTCTTTGAAACTGGATTCGGACACAAAGAAGGTACAACTATCTCCTGGTTAATATTTTTGTTGGAAACAACTTTCGGAAGAAAACCAGGCTTAGTACGCAAAACCACCTTATCTGCATAGAACACCAGATAGGGCGGAGAACACTGCAGAGCAGATAACTCTGAAACTCTTCTAGCAGAAGAAATTGCAACCAAAAACAAAACTTTCCAAGATAATAACTTAATATCTACGGAATGTAAGGGTTCAAACGGAACCCCTTGAAGAACTGAAAGAACTAGATTTAGACTCCAGGGAGGAGTCAAAGGTCTGTAAACAGGCTTGATCCTAACCAGAGCCTGAACAAATGCTTGAACATCTGGCACAGCTGCCAGTCTTTTGTGAAGTAAAACAGATAAAGCAGAGATCTGTCCCTTCAGAGAACTTGCAGATAATCCTTTCTCCAAACCTTCTTGTAGAAAGGATAGAATCTTAGGAATTTTTGTCTTGTTCCATGGGAATCCTTTAGATTCACACCAACAGATATATTTTTTTCCATATTTTATGGTAAATTTTTCTAGTTACAGGCTTTCTAGCCTGAATCAGAGTATCTATTACAGAATCTGAAAACCCACGCTTTGATAAAATCAAGCGTTCAATCTCCAAGCCGTCAGTTGGAGGGAAACCAGATTCGGATGTTCGAATGGACCCTGAACAAGAAGGTCCTGTCTCAAAGGTAGCTTCCATGGTGGAGCCGATGACATATTCACCAGGTCTGCATACCAAGTCCTGCGTGGCCACGCAGGAGCTATCAAGATCACCGAGGCCCTCTCCTGATTGATCCTGGCTACCAGCCTGGGGATGAGAGGAAACGGTGGGAATACATAAGCTAGGTTGAAGGTCCAAGGTGCTACTAGTGCATCTACTAGAGTCGCCTTGGGATCCCTGGATCTGGACCCGTAGCAAGGAACCTTGAAGTTCTGACGAGACGCCATCAGATCCATGTCTGGAATGCCCCATAATTGAATTATTTGGGCAAAGATTTCCGGATGGAGTTCCCACTCCCCCGGATGGAATGTGACGACTCAGAAAATCCGCTTCCCAATTTTCCACTCCTGGGATGTGGATCGCAGACAAGTGGCAGGAGTGATCCTCCGCCCATTGAATTATCTTGGTCACTTCTTTCATCGCCAGGGAACTCCTTGTTCCCCCCTGATGATTTATATATGCAACGGTCGTCATGTTGTCTGACTGAAACCTTATGAATTTGGCCTTTGCTAGTTGAGGCCAAGCTCTGAGAGCATTGAATATCGCTCTCAGTTCCAGAATGTTTATCGGGAGAAGAGACTCTTCCCGAGACCATAGACCCTGAGGTTTCAGGGATTCCCAGACCGCGCCCCAGCCCACTAGGCTGGCGTCGGTCGTGACAATGACCCACTCTGGTCTGCGGAAGCTCATTCCCTGTGACAGATTGTCCAGGGTCAGCCACCAACGGAGTGAATCTCTGGTCTTTTGATCTACTTGAATCGTCGGAGACAAGTCTGTATAATCCCCATTCCACTATCTGAGCATGCACAGTTGTAATGGTCTTAGATGAATTCGTGCAAAAGGAACTATGTCCATTGTTGCAACCATCAATCCTATTACTTCCATGCACTGCGCTATGGAAGGACGAGGAACAGAGTGAAGTACTTGACAAGAGCTTAGAAGTTTTGATTTTCTGACCTCTGTCAGAAAAATCCTCATTTCTAAGGAATCTATTATTGTTCCCAAGAAGGGAACTCTTGTTGACGGGGACAGAGAACTTTTTTCTTTGTTCACCTTCCATCCGTGAGATCTGAGAAAGGCTAGGACGATGTCCGTATGAGCCTTTGCTTTTGACATGGACGACGCTTGAATCAGGATGTCGTCCAAGTAAGGTACTACTGCAATGCCCCTTGGTCTTAGAACCGCTAGAAGGGACCCTAGTACCTTTGTGAAAATCCTTGGAGCAGTGGCTAATCCGAATGGAAGTGCCACAAACTGGTAATGCTTGTCCAGAAAAGCGAACCTTAGGAACTGATGATGTTCTTTGTGGATAGGAATATGTAGGTACGCATCCTTTAAATCCACGGTAGTCATAAATTGATTTTCCTGGATAGTAGGTAGGATCGTTCGAATAGTTTCCATTTTGAACGATGGTACCCTGAGAAATTTGTTTAGGATCTTTAGATCCAAAATTGGTCTGAATGTTCCCTCTTTTTTGGGAACTATGAACAGATTGGAATAAAATCCCATTCCTTGTTCTCTTATTGGAACTGGATGTATCACTCCCATCTTTAACAGGTCTTCTACACAATGTAAGAATGCCTGTCTCTTTATTTGGTTTGAAGATAATTGAGACCTGTGGAACCTTCCCCTTGGGGGTAGTTCCTTGAATTCCAGGAGATAACCTTGAGAAACTATTTCTAGCGCCCAAGGATCCTGAACATCTCTTGCCCAAGCCTAAGCAAAGAGAGAAAGTCTGCCCCCCACTAGATCCGGTCCCGGATCGGGGGCTATCCCTTCATGCTGTTTTGGTAGCAGTGGTAGGCTTCTTGGCCTGCTTACCCTTGTTCCAGCCTTGCATTGGTTTCCAGGCTGGTTTGGGTTGTGAAGTATTACCCTCTTGCTTAGAGGATACAGAATTAGAGACTGGTCCGTTTCTGCGAAAGGGACGAAAATTAGGCTTATTTTTAGCCTTAAAAGACCTATCCTGTGGGAGGGCGTGGCCCTTTCCCCCAGTGATGTCTGAAATAATCTCTTTCAAATCAGGTCCAAATAATGTTTTACCTTTGAAAGGAATGTTAAGCAATTTTGTCTTGGAAGACACATCCGCTGACCAAGACTTTAGCCAAAGCGCTCTGCGCGCCACGATAGCAAACCCTGAATTTTTCGCCGCTAATCTAGCTAATTGCAAAGCGGCATCTAAAACAAAAGAGTTAGCCAATTTAAGTGCTTGAACTCTGTCCATAACCTTCCCATACGAAGATTCTTTACTGAGCGATTTTTCTAGTTCCTCGAACCAGAAACACGCTGCCGTAGTGACAGGAACAATGCATGAAATTGGTTGTAGAAGGTAACCTTGCTGTACAAACATCTTTTTAAGCAAACCCTCTAATTTCTTATCCATAGGATCTTTAAAAAAAAAACTATCTTCGATAGGAATAGTAGTGCGTTTGTTTAGAGTAGAAACTGCCCCCTCGACCTTGGGGACTGTCTGCCATAAGTCCTTTCTGGGGTCGACTATAGGAAATAATTTCTTAAATATAGGGGGGGGAACAAAAGGTATGCCGGGCCTTTCCCACTCTTTATTTACTATGTCCGCCACCCGCTTGGGTATAGGAAAAGCGTCGGGGGGCACCGGAACCTCTAGGAACTTGTCCATCTTACATAATTTCTCTGGAATGACCAAATTGTCACAATCATCCAGAGTAGATAACACCTCCTTAAGCAGTGCGTGGAGATGTTCTAATTTAAATTTAAATGTCACAACATCAGGTTCAGCTTGATGAGAAATTTTTCCTGAATCTGAGATTTCTCCATCAGACAAAACCTCCCTCATGGCCCCTTGAGATTGGTGTGAGGGTATGTCAGAACAGTTATCATCAGCGTCCTCTTGCTCTTCAGTGTTTAAAACAGAGCAATCGCGCTTTCTCTGATAAGTAGGCATTTTGGATAAAAGATTTGCTATGGAGTTATCCATTACAGCCGTTAATTGTTGCATGGTAATAAGTATTGGCGCACTAGATGTACTAGGGGCCTCCTGTGTGGGCATAACTGGTGTAGACACAGTAGGGGATGATGTAGTATGTTTACTCCCCTCATTTGAGGAATCATCTTGGGCAATATCATTATCTGTGGCATTACTGTCCTTACTTTGTTTGGACACTATGGCACAATTATCACATAAATTTAAATGGGGAGACACATTGGCTTTCATACATATAGAACATAGCTTATCTGATGGTACAGACATGTTAAACAGGCTTAAACTTGTCAACAAAGCACAAAAAACGTTTTAAAATAAAACCGTTACTGTCACTTTAAATTTCAAACTGAAAACACTTTATTACTGAATATGTGAAAAAGTATGAAGGAATTGTTCAAAATTCACCAAAATTTCACCACAGTGTCTTAAAGCATTAAAAGTATTGCACACCAAATTTCAGAGCTTTAACCCTTAAATTAACAGAACCGGAGCCGTTTTTACATTTAACCCTTATACAGTCCCAGCTATATGCTTTGCTGAGACCCAACCAAGCCCAGAGGGGAATACGATACCAAATGACGCCTTCTATAAGCTTTTTCAGTGATTCTTAGCTCCTGACACATGCATCTGCATGCCTTGCTCTCCAAAAACAACTGCGCATTAATGGCGCGAAAATGAGGCTCTGTCTATAACTAGAAAGGTCCCCATCTGAAAAAGGCGTCCAACACAGTGCCTGCCGTTTTTCTAAACGTTCCCCAAGATTATAATACCAATTATTAGTTAGAATCTGCATAATATGCCTAGTAAAGCAATCGTTTTAGCCCAGAAAAATGTCTACCAGTTTTTAAGCCCTTTTTGAAGCCCTTTATTCTTTTATGTTTAACTAAGAAAATGGCTTACCGGTCCCCATGAGGGGAAATGACAGCCTTCCAGCATTACATGGTCTTGTTAGAAATATGGCTAGTCATACCTTAAGCAGAAAAGTCTGCTAACTGTTTCCCCCAACTGAAGTTACTTCATCTCAACAGTCCTGTGTGGAAACAGCAATCGATTTTAGTTACTGTCTGCTAAAATCATCTTCCTCTTACAAACAGAAATCTTCATCCTTTTCTGTTTCAGAGTAAATGGTACATACCAGCACTATTTTAAAACAACAAACACTTGATAGAAGAATAAAACTACATTTAAACACCAAAAAACTCTTAACCATCTCCGTGGAGATGTTGCCTGTGCAACGGCAAAGAGAATGACTGGGGTGGGCGGAGCCTAGGAGGGATCATGTGACCAGCTTTGCTGGGACTCTTTGCCATTTCCTGTTGGGGAAGAGAATATCCCACAAGTAAGGATGACGCCGTGGACCGGACACACCAATGTTGGAGAAATGGCTAAGCTTTCTGCCTAGCAGAGAATATCTGCAGTTTATAAGCATGATATTAACACCGATGACATCGTTCATTGATGTTATGTTGTTGTATAAGGCCAAAAACATTACTTTGAACTGTTAACACACTAAAAGGGACAGTCTACTCCAGAATTGTTTTTGTTTAAAAAGATAGACAAGACAATCCCTTTATGATCCATTCCCCAGTTTTGCATAACCAACACTGTTATATTTATATACTTTTTACCTCTGTGATTACCTTGTAACTAAGCCTTTGTAGACTGCTCCCTTATTTTAATTATTTTGACAGACTTGCATTTTAGCCAGTCATTGCGCTCTCATAAGTAGCTCCACGGGCATGAGCACAATGATATCTATATGGCACACATTAACTAACATCCTCTAGCTGTAACAATAGTGAAATGCATTAAAATAAGAGGCAGCTTCAAGGGCTTAGAAATTCGCATATGAGCCAACCTAGGTTTAGCCTTTAACTAAGAATTCCAAGAGAACAAAGTAAATTTGATGATAAAAGTAAATTCTTAAGTTGTTTAAAATTACATGCCCTCTCTGAATAATGAGTCTAATTTTGTCCCTTTATATTGTCAAGGACAGCATCAAAGGAGATCGCTGCCCTTTAGTAAACAGCCAATCCAAAACTGGACCTCTGCCAAAAGGACAAAATTAGAAAAAAAGATTGTCCAGTACAACTGCAGAAAATCTCACCCCTAGGAGTACTTTCACCAAGTTAATCACCTGATGAGAGAGAAAAAAATCTGAGACAATCCTAAAGAATTGTTAGCCTACCGAGGAGGATCAGTTGTAAATGTCACATATGAAAGCATAAAAAAAAAAAAATTACATAGTGTCTAATATTAAACCGTAGCACCATCAAGCAATATGATGCATAAAGAACCAATAGGTGCTAGAAATCCCTTGCACAAAATTTTTGTCAGGACTAGTGCAGCCAAATCTGTACCTGAAAGGTGTCCCTGATCTCACACTTTTTTTAAAGAGCAGACACAGCTTTAAATCGATTATTCTGTGATACAAAAAAACAAAATTTATGCTTACCTGATAAATTTCTTTCTTTCCGGATATGGGGAGTCCACGGCTTGAGTAATTACTGTTGGGAATATCACTCCGGCTAGCAGGAGGCAAAGAGCACAACAGTTAAACTGCTAAGTATAATTCCCTTACCCACAACCCCCAGTCATGAACCAAAGAGAAAAATGAGTAACCCAAGGTGTAGAGGTGCCTGAGGTTATAGTCAAAAGAACAACTGTCTTAAAATAAAGGGTGGGGCCATGGACTCACCATATCCGGAGAGAAATGTATCAGGTAAGAATACATTTTGTTTATCGTTCCTAAGATATGGCGAGTCCACGGCTTGAGTAATTACTGTTGGCAACCAATACCCAAGCTAGAGGACACAGATACATAGGGAGGGACAAGACAGGCAGTCCTAAACAGAAGGCACCACCGCTTGAAGAACCTTTCTCCCAAAAGAAGCCTCAGCCGAGGCAAAAATATCAAATTTGGAAAAAGTATGTAGGGAAGACCAAATTGCAGCCTTGCAAATTTGTTCGACAGAAGCTTCATTTTTGAAAACCCAAGAAGAGGAAACAGCTCTTGTGGAATAAGCCGTAATTCTCTCAGGAGGCTGCTGTCCAGCAGTCTCATAAGTCAAACGAATTATACTTCTTAAACAAAAAGAAAGTAGTAGCAGTAGCTTTCTGACCTTTACGTTTCCCAGAGAAACAGACAAAGAGGGCAGAGGACTGGCAAAAATCCTTAGTCGTCTGTAAGTAGAATTTAAGAGCACGTACAACATCCAAAATTGTGTAACAAACGATCTTTGGAAGAAGGATTAGGACACAGAGAGGGAACAACAATTTCCTGATTGATATTTCTATTAGAAACAACCTTAGGAAGGAAACCTAACTTAGTACGAAGAACCACCTTATCAGCCTGAAAAATAAGATAAGGGGAATCACACTGCAGAACTGAGAGTTCAGAGACTCTTCGAGCAGAAGAGATAGCAACAAAAAACAAAACCTTCCAAGATAACAACTTAATGTCTATGGAATACAACGTCTCAAACGGAGTCAGCTGTAAAACTTTAATAACAAGGTTAAGGCTCCAAGGAGGAGCAACAGACTTAAAGACAGGTCTGATTTTGACCAAGGCCTGACAAAAAGATTGCACATCTGGCACATCCGCCAAACGTTTATGTAGTAAAACGGATAAAGCAGAAATCTGACCCTTCAGGGTACTGACTGACAATCCCTTCTCCAGGCCTTCCTGAAGAAAAGATAAAATTCTAGGAATTCTAATTCTACTCCAAGATTAGCCCTTGGATTCACACCAATAAAGATATTTACGCCATATCTTATGTTAAATCTTTCTAGTAACAGGCTTGCGAGCCTGAATCATGGTCTCAATGACCGACTCGGAAAAACCACGCTTTGACAGAATTCAGCATTCAATCTCCAAGCAGTCAGCTTCAGAGAAACGAGATTTGGATGAAGGAAGGGACCCTGAATCAGGAGGTCCTTCCTCAGAGGTAGTCTCCAAAGTGGGAGAGATGACATTTCCACTAGGTCTGCAAACCAGATCCTGCAAGGCCATGCAGGGGCTATTAGAATCACTGACACCCTCTCCTGTTTGAAACGAACAATTACTCGTGGAAGGAGAGCAAACGGAGGAAACAGGTATGTCAACCTGAAAACCCAAGGAACCGCCAGAGCATCTATCAGAATGGCCTGTGGATCTCTTGACCTTTAACTGTACCTTGGAAGTTTGGCGTTCTGACGGGACACCATCAGATCTAACTCTGGCACCCCCCATTTGAGGACTAAGCTGGAAAATACCTCCGGATGGAGTTCCCACTCCCCGGGATGAAAAGTCTGTCTCATCAGAAAATCCGCTTCCCAGTTGTCTACTCCTGGAATGTGGATGGCAGACTGCAATTGTGGGTCTCTGCCCACTGAAGAATCCGAGTAACCACCTCCATGGCTAAGGAACTCTGAGTTCCTCCCTGGTGATTGATGTAAGCCACAGAGGTTATGTTGTCTGACTGGAACCTGATAAACTGGGCTGACAACTGAGGCCAAGCCAATAAAGCATTGTAAATCGCCCTCAACTCCAAGATGTTGATGGGAAATGCAGACTCCTCCCGAGTCCAAAGGCCCTGAGCTTTTAATGAGTTCCAGACTGCTCCCCAGCCCAGCAGGTTGAAGTCCGTGGTCATGATCACCCAGGAAGGTCTCCAAAAGCATCTGCCCTGGGACAGATGTTCCTGAGAAAACCACCACAGGAGAGAGTCCCTTGATGACTGAGATAGATCTGCATGGTCGCCATTCCATTGTCTGAGCGTGCACAACTGGAGAGCTATCAAATGGAATCGAGCAAAAGGAATTATGTCCATGGAAGATACCATTAGAATGATTACCTCCATACATTGAGCCACTGATGAGCAGTAGCCTGAAGAGAGAGGCAAGAGAAAATTATTTTGTTTTTCCTGACCTCTGCCAGAAAAATCTTCAATAGAGGATCTATTATGGTCCCTAAGAACACTACTCTTGTAGCAGGGGAAAGGGAGCTTTTTTTCCCCCGATTCACATTCCATCCGTGGGAACGAAGAAAAGACAACATCTCTGAGATTTTGCTTGTTGAAAAGATGGTGCCTGAACCAATATGTCGTCCAGGTAGGGTGCCACAGCAATTCCACAAGAACGGAGCACTGCCAAAAGAGCCCCCAGAACTTTGAAAAAATTCTGGGAGCCGTGGTTAGACCAAATGGAAGGGCCACAAACTGGAAATATTTGTCCAGAAAGGCAAATCTCAGGAATCTGTGATGGTCCTGTGAATAGGAACATGAAGATACGCATCCTTTAGGTTTATGGTTGTCATGAACTGACCCTCTTGTACTAAAGGAAGAATAGAGTGTATAGTCTCCATCTTGAAGGATGGAACTTTGAGAAACTTGTTTAGACACTTAAAGTCTAGAATGGGATGGAAATTACCCTCTTTTTTGGGAACCACAAATAGGTTGGAGTACAACCCGAGACCCTGTTCCTGCACTGGAACTGGAACTATCACTCCCAGGGAGGAAAGATGTTTTATACATTTAAAGAACACCTCTCTGGTCTGCAGATAATCTTGAGAGTTGGAATCTGCCTCTGGGAGGAAAAGTCTTGAATTCCAATTTGTAACCCTGGGATACTATGTCCATAGTCCAGGGATCTGGAACATCTCGTATCCAAGCTTGAGAGAACTGAGAAAGTCTGCCCCCCACCTGATCCGATCCATGATCGGGGGCAAACCCTTCATGCTGATTTGGAATCAGCTGCGGGTTTCTTTGATTGTTTCCCCTTGTTCCAAGACTGATTTGGTTTCCTGCTTGGAAGAAGGGGAAGGCTTTCCTCTGAAGTTACGAAAGGAATTAAAATTACTCTGATGTCCTTTAGGGCTACAGTTTAATGTACAAAGAAACAGGGTAGGGGGGCAGAGTAATTATAGAACAGGTAATTCCAATACGTTGCTTCACTTGTATACAGTGAAGAATACAATTATGGTTAATTTAAACCTTATTGAAATGGGAATATAAACCTGTAGCAGAGACTAGACAAAGAACAAGTAACAACTAGCAAACTAATTGTAAAAAAGGGTTTACAATAGAGTGTAAGAGGTCTAGCTCTGCAAAAGGAGGAAAAATTATACGAAACTCTGCAAAACTAGTGGAAAATAAATGGGTATATCATTCCATTGCATTCACACTGTTAAACTTTAATAAGGGATCAAAAACATCCACGAATGATTATTCATACACAACATTAGGCTGAATTTAAAAACACTTAAACCAGAGGATGATAATATACCTCTTGAAAATATTGTTGTGCCAGTGGATCAGCCAACAGTGATATATTTAACTATATAATAAGCCCTTACAATCCGAGGGCTAAATTAACATTTATTTATTAAAGTTGAATACTGCTGAGCTGAATTGGCAAATAATGATTTTGCTAGGGAATTAAGAAACCCCTGGGTCCTTAGGAGTAGCTTTGTCTCTCCTTTGTGTTTTAATTTTGCTTACCATGGTTTAACTTAATTCTCTAGCAAAATCATTATTTGCCAATGCAGCTCAGCAGTATTAAACTTTAATAAATAAATGTTAGTTTAGCCCTCAGATTGTAAGTTCTTATTATATAGTTAATTATATCACTGTTGGCTGATCCACTGGCACCACAATATTTTCAAGAGATATATTATTAACACCCTCTGGTTTAAGTGTTTTTAAATTCAGCCTAATGTTGTGTATGAATGATCATTTGTTGATGTTTCTGTATCCCTTATTAAAGTTTAACAGTGTGAATGCAATGGAATGATATACTCCTTTATTTTCCACTAGTTTTGCAGTTTTGTATAATTTTTCCTCCTTTTGCAGAGCTAGACCTCTTACACTCTATCGTAAACCCTTTTTTACAATTAGTTTGCTAGTTGGTCCTTTAGGGCTATTCTTATCTTGAGGTAGAAAAGCTTGACCCTAGAAAAGTTGACCCTTTTCCCATCCGTAATATCAGAGATAATTTCTGCCAAACCGGGTCCAAACAAGGTTTTGCCCTTGTAAGGAATTGCCAGAAGCTTGACTTTAGAGGAAACGTCCCCAAACCAGGATTTCAACCATAGCGCCCTGCGGGCTAGGACAGCAAAACTATAAGTTTTATCTCCTAGTAGAACAACCTGTAAAATGGCATCTGCAATAAAGGAATTGGCCAACTTAAGAGCTTTACTCCTATCTTGAATTTCAACCAAGGAAGTCTCTACTTGAAGAGAATCAGACAAGGCGTCAAACCAATAAGATGCCGCACTAGTCACGGTGGCAATACACACCACAGGTTGCCATTGGGCACCTTGATGAACATAAATCTTTTTCAAATAAGCCTTCAGCTTCTTGTCCATCGGATCCTTAAAAAAGAGCAGCTATCCTCAATACGAATAGCGGTTCTCTTAGCCAGAGTGAAAATGGCCCCTTCAACTTTGGGTATAGTATACCAAGGGTCTTTAATGGAGTCCTCAACAGGAAACATTTTCTTAAAAATGGGAGACGGGGGGGGGGGGGGGGGGGGGAAGACAACCCTGGTTTCTCTCATTCCTGTGAGATAATCTCCCTTGCAGTCTGGCACAGGAAAAACCTCAGAAGAGGAAGGCTCAAAGAAACTTTTAAGTTTACTAGATTTCTTAGGAGTGACAATGACAGGGGTATCGGATTCATTTAAAGTAGCTAAACCCTCCTTTAACAATACACAAAGGTGTTCAAGCTTAAT
Source organism: Bombina bombina (assembly GCF_027579735.1). Lineage (NCBI taxonomy): Eukaryota > Metazoa > Chordata > Amphibia > Anura > Bombinatoridae > Bombina > Bombina bombina. The sequence goes on from NC_069504.1 coordinate 889,295,621, forward strand.
TCTGAAGGATACCACCTCAGTCTCAGAAGGCGGCACTATACGGTCCATAGCGGAGATTTCCCCCTCAGAAAATCCCGATGTATCTTCCTCATCAGGCTTATGAGAAAAAGAGCAACTTGGGAAGCAGAACTGAGGACAGGCACCTTACTTTCTGAATTTCTAGATTTCCTCTTGTGTTTCCCTGTAATCTGGGAATGGCAGCTAATGCCGCTGAAGATACCTGGGCAGCAATTTCTGCTTTAAATAAACTCCACTAGGAGTTAGTTGAACCGCAGGGCACTGCATGTGACGCCATTGAGGCGTGGGACATAGCAGGAGAAAGCCGAGGTATTCATTTTAACAGCATCATCCTGAGAGACATTTGGCTCAAAAATGTTACCTTTATTTTGCAAGGTTTTCTTGACACATGAAGAACAAAATTGCATAGGAGCTGCAATTTGTGCATCTCAACATAAGCATGAATTCATGAGAGCAGGCTCTTGCTCCATATCAGACATGTTGTGAAACGGTAAATAAAACTTGTACAGTTAAGTTTAAAAGATTTTAATATTCAATTAAAATAAGCCAATGAAAAAATACACTTTAAATTTTATCCAAAATTAGAATTGATCCCCAGCTAAAATTTATAAGCTTGGTGGCCCTCGGAGAGGTCCTTGAGGAGGGGGTACTGTCACACACTGGGATTGAACCTGGGACCTCAGCTTCCTGGGATGTTGCTTTTGCTATCCTTGCAACTGTAAAATTACTGCAGTGACACAGAGAGGCACTACTTCCTGGTACACAGAGTACGAGAAATTACCAGTTTTTCAAACCTGACAGTTTAAAATGTTGCATCATTTTATTTTAAAAGCAAAGGGGAATGAATATGCTGCTGAAAGTAAATATGTGTCAGAAAATAAAGCCAAAAAAAAACATTTTACCCTTTTTAAGAGTTTAAATGTTAGTCTCACACATGCTACAGTGTCTGCGTCATGCCCCAGTGTAACCCATACAACAGAATTATCTATGTCCCAATAAAAAAGCATTTTTTAATTTGTTAAGCACATGGTCTCCCCAACTAGAAGAAAAAGCACTTACCTGCTCCGCTGTCCGGCATGTAGACAGTTACAAGGTATGAGAGGACAGTTCCTCACCGAAAAAGAAAGAACAGAGTATCCAACAACTCTGGCTTTCTTAGCTAGGGCAGCAATTGTTAGTACCTTGTAAAGAGGTACTTATACCCCAAAACTTGCTTGCAGATGAATACAAAATTTTTCTTCAGACACCTAAAACTTCACCTCCTCCATGCACACCGAAGGCAAAGAGAATGACTAGGCGTAGTGGGTAAGGGAGTGATACTTGGCAGTTTAACTGTGGTGCTCTTTGCCTTCTCCTGCTGGCCAGGAGTGATATTCCCAACAGTAATTACTCAAGCCGTGGACTCACCATATATTAGGAAAGAAAATATAAAGTGCAAGAATCACCTTAGACTGCCATATATTAGACTTAGATAATCACAGTACAGATAACATGTCACAAATACCCTGCAACTATCTTTAAAACGGGAGCTTGCAGAACCATAATGAAGATAACTGGAACAGTGGCCAACCCAAAATGCAAGCTCGCCAAACTAGACATTAAGTTTCCACAACAGAACAAAGAAAATTGATCTGGACAAGAAGGAACAAAAATATACACTTTCAAGTCTACATTGGTCACCAACTGAACAACATACCTTTTTAAAATAGAACACTGGCCAAAAGCTACCCTTATCTTGGAGAAAAATCCTGTCCGGTAAAAGACTGAACAAGAGAGTACTGCCTAAAACAGCTTCAAATTAACCCTCTTCCTGGTCCTGAGGATAAAATCCTGGAGGACGGTTAGTGAAATCTTTCTATATGCTACAGAAAATAACCTGCAAATGTAAAAGGAGACAGAGGAAAATGCATAAATGTCAGGCCACCATAGGTTTGCATAGAGGTTTCTCTATTTGTGAAAAAGGGAACTCGGTCCTATAGTCTTTGCAAAAATAAGACTTTTCATGATTGGTAACAGACTCTGCATTAGGGAGCCAAAGTCAGCAATCCAGAGCTTAAAAGGACCTTGATTCAGATAAAACATGCGATTTTAAACAACTTCCCAATTTATTTCTATCATTTAATTTGTTTTGTTCTCGATATCCTTTGTTGAAAAGGATACCTAGGAAGATGTTATTGACTCACCCAATGTATTCAGCTTCCTCCTACAGTAGTGTATTGTTTCTTCAACAAAGGATACCAAATTAAATAGAAGTAAATTGGGAAATTGTTTAAAATTGTATTGTCTATTTGAATCATGAAAGAAATGTTTTTGATTTAATGCCCCTTTCAACCAGAGACCTCTGAGAATATTGTAACTAAGCTTTAAATATCCACAAAACAAACAAAATAGATATAATAAAAGTGAATCTGTCAAGAATGAACTTTGTCTCCTTTGGATCTGTAAACGCAAATGTTTAGATAAACTGAAAAATGAAACTAACTAGGGCTGTAAAAGTAAATTCAGCAAATGGATACAACACACCCTTGAAGAAATATATAAAAAAAACCCTGTACTTTTCTTCATACTAAATATACAGGAAGAAGGGCCCTGATTGAGAAACTATACAAAGCTTTGTGCTTATGCTTCCTATGAATCACAGATTAACATACACCATGAAACTGTCAGTAAAGGCAAAACACAGCTTAAAGGGACAGTCTACACATTAGTCATCTTAAAGTCTTATGTTAGATTAAGCTGCAAATATCCTACTGCACCCTTTCTATATCATGCAGCAGTAACAGTAAAAAAGTTATTTTACAATGAACATGGTTTCTGGTCACCTTGAAATGACTGCCAAGCTCTGCCTACTGATGACATCACAATCTGGGCTGCATTAAAGCCTTCACTATTTATAAAAGACTCACTAATTGGATTCAACAGACTGTCAGTGCTATTCAGCAGAGAGCATAGATGAAGCCCAGATCGTGATGGAGCTCTGCATAGCACCTCACACTGGTAGAGGATGGATTGGGTGTAAAACTGTATGCAGATTGCTATTTAAATAGTATATATATATATCTCATCATAGATACTATAGGAAAAGTCTCCAAGTTCAGGAAATACCATGGGACAAAATGTATGTTTTCGTTTACCCACGACATCTGACCGCTTATTGTGTTTTAAGGGATGAAGTGGCACTTTACTGGGAAGACTTGGAGTCTGGTTTATCCTGTTGAGAATACCATGGTTCATTAAGCCTAGGCTTCTTCTTTGGGTAGGATCAGACATACTACATGAAAGTTATCCACCATTATCACAGTTAATTAGCTTGTGTCGGAAACAATTTTAACAGAACAGAGAACCATTACAACATACAAGAATTGTGACTTACCTTTTGCCTTTGGGCACTTCAACCTTTTATTTTTATATTGTTTGTTCTTCAAGTCAGTGCTTTTCTCTCCTTTCTCAGCATGTACAAATTATATAACTATTTCATTCAAATTTTACACATTGGTCAACCACATACTAATAGCATTAGAGTTAATCAAGCACCTGATATTGAATTTCTTTCCCCCCCCCAAAGTAGAGCACTGGGTGACCATCCAGTCTTATCCTCGGCTGGTCATCAGTGTCACAGAAGAATACTTCCTTAAAGGGATAGTAAAGTCAAAATTAAACTTTCTATTAGTCAGGAAGAGCAATTAAACAAATTACTATATTATCCTATTTGATCTCTTGGTATCTTTTGTTGAAGAGTATACCTTGGAGCAGCAGTGCACTACTCAAAGCTAAACATATTGGTTGAGCCAACAAACATATGTGCAGCCACTAATGAGCATCTATCTCCCAGTAGAGCATTGCTTTCCCTGTGCCAACCTTTGCATGCTTTTCACAGATTATACAGAGGAGGACAAAGCAAAATTGATAATAGAAGTACGTATGAAAGTTGTCATGAAAGTTTAATTTTGATTTCACAATCCCTTTAACAGGAAAGTAGCAGCAAAAGTCTACACTGGCTTAAAAAAATTGTTACTATCACTGCCAGATATTGCAGTTTTCAGTTCAATAGTATACATAAATGAGAAAGACTAAACATGGGTTATGAATCTGGAGGGTGCAGTTAAAGGGACACTGAACCCAATTTTTTTTCTTTCACAATTCCGATAGAGCATGACATTTTAAGTAACTAATTTATTCCTATTATCAATTTCTTTGTTCTCTTGCTATCATTTTAAAAGCAGGAATGTAAATCTTAGCAGCCAGCCCATTTGAGGTTCAGCACCATGAATAGCGCTTGCTTATTGGAGGCTTACAATTACGCACCAATAAGCAAGCATAACCCAGGTTCTCAACCAAAAATGGACCGGGTCCTATGCATCACATACCTGCTTTTTAAATAAAGATAGCAAGATAACAATGAAAAATTAATAGGAGTAAATTAGAAAGTCGTTTCAAATTGCATGCTCTATCTGAATTATGAAAGAAAAAATGTGGGTTTAACGTGCCTTTAAGTTTCCACCGTATTATTGTGGAGCTATCTTTATCTGAATTGACTTTCACTGACTCCATAGAAAAAACATAATTTATGCTTACCTGATAAATTTATTTCTCTTGTGGTGTATCCAGTCCACGGATCATCCATTACTTGTGGGATATTCTCCTTCCCAACAGGAAGCTGCAAGAGGATCACCCACAGCAGAGCTGTCTATATAGCTCCTCCCCTAACTGCCACTACCAGTCATTCGACCGAAGACAAGCAAGAGAAAGGAGAAACTATAGGGTGCAGTGGTGACTGTAGTTTAAAAATAAATAACACCTGCCTTAAAATGACAGGGCGGGCCGTGGACTGGATACACCACAAGAGAAATAAATTTATCAGGTAAGCATAAATTATGTTTTCTCTTGTAAGGTGTATCCAGTCCATGGATCATCCATTACTTGTGGGATACCAATACCAAAGCTATAGGACACGGATGAAGGGAGGGACAAGGCAGGCGCTTAAACGGAAGGCACCACTGCCTGCAAGACCTTTCTCCCAAAAATAACCTCCGAAGAAGCAAAAGTATAAAATTTTAAAAACCCATGTGGAAGCTACCGCTCTAGTAGAATGAGCTGTAATCCTTTCAGGAGGCTGCTGGCCAGCAGTCTCATAAGCTAAGCGTATTATACTCCTTAGCCAAAAGAAAGAGGTTGCCGAAGCCTTTCGGCCTCTCCTCTGTCCAGAGTAGACAACAAACAATGCAGATGTTTGACGAAAATCTTTAGTAGCTTGTAAATAAAACTTTAAAGCACGAACCACGTCAAGATTGTGTAAAAGACGTTCCTTCTTTGAAGAAGGATTAGGACACAGTGACAGCACAACAATCTCCTGATTGATATTTTTATTAGATACCACCTTAGGTAAAAAAAAACAGGTTTGGTACGTAACACTACCTTATCTGCATGAAAAATGAGATAAGCGGAATCACATTGTAAAGCAGATAACTCCGAAACTCTTCGAGCCGAGGAGATGGCTACTAAAAACAGAACCTTCCAGGATAAGAGCTTAATATCTATGGAATGCAAAGGTTCAAACGGAACCCCTTGAAGAACCTTAAGAACTAAATTTAAACTCCAAGGCGGAGCAACAGGTTTAAACACAGGCTTGATTCTGACTAAAGCCTGACAAAACACCTGCACGTCTGGAACCTCAGCCAGACGTTTGTGCAAAAGAATAGACAGAGCAGAAATCTGTCCTTTTAAGGAACTAGCTGACAAACCCTTCTCCAATCCTTCTTAGAGAAAAGATAATATCCTAGGAATCCTGACCTTACTCCATGAGTAACCCTTGGATTCACACCAATGAAGATATTTACACCATATCTTATGAAAGATTTTCCTGGTGACAGGCTTTCGCGTCTGTATTAAGGTAACAATGACCGACTCGGAGAAACCACGCTTTGATAAAATCAAGCGTTCAATCTCCAAGCAGTCAGCCGCAGAGGAATTAGATTTGGATGGTTGAAAGGACCCTGAAGTAGAAGGTCCTGCCTCAGAGGCAGAGTCCATGGTGGAAAGGATGACATGTCCACCAGATCTGCATACCAAGTCCTGCGTGGCCACGCAGGTGCTATCAAAATTACCAATGCTCTCTCCTGTTTGATCTTGGCAATCAGACGAGGGAGCAGAGGAAACGGTGGAAACACATAAGCCAGGTTGAAGGACCAAGGCGCTGCTAGAACATCTATCAGCGCTGCCTTGGGATCCCTGGACCTGGATCCGTAACAAGGAAGCTTGGCGTTCTGGCGAGACGCCATGAGATTCAGTTCTGGTTTGCCCCAACGTTGAATCAACTGTGCAAACACCTCCGGATGGAGCTCCCACTCCCCCGGATGAAAAGTCTGACGACTTAGAAAATCTGCCTCCCAGTTCTCTACTCCTGGGATATGGATAGCTGATAGATGGCAAGAGTGAATCTCTGCCCATTGAATTATCTTTGAAACCTCTAACATCGCTAGGGAACTCCTTGTTCCCCCTTGATGGTTGATGTAAGCTACAGTCGTGATGTTGTCCGACTGAAATCTGATGAACCTCACTGCCGCTAGCTGAGGCCAAGCCTGAAGAGCATTGAATATCGCTCTTAGTTCCAGAATGTTTATTGGAAGGAGTGCCTCCTCCTGAGTCCACGACCCCTGAGCCTTCAGAGAGTTCCAGACTGCACCCCAGCCCAGAAGGCTGGCATCTGTTGTTACTATTGTCCAATCTGGACTGCAGAAGGTCATACCTTTGGACAGATGGACCCGAGATAGCCACCAGAGAAGAGAATCCCTGGTCTCTTGATCCAGATTTAGTAGAGGGGACAAATCTGTGTAATCCCCATTCCACTGACTGAGCATGCAGATTTGCAGCGGTCTGAGATGTAGGCGGGCAAACGGAACTATGTCCATTGCCGCTACCATTAAGCCGATTACTTCCATACACTGAGCCACCGAAGGGCGAGAAGTATAATAAAGAACACGGCAGGAATTTAGAAGTTTTGACAACCTGTCCTCTGTCAGGTAAATCCTCATTTCTACAGAATCTATCAGAGTTCCCAGGAAGGAAACTCTTGTGAGAGGGGATAGAGAACTCTTTTCTTCGTTCACTTTCCACCCATGAGACCTCAGGAATGCCAGAACAATGTCCGTATGGGACTTGGCAATTTGGAAATTAGACGCCTGTATCAGAATGTCGTCTAAGTAAGGGGCTACTACTATGCCCCGCGGCCTTAGGACCGCCAGAAGTGACCCCAGAACCTTCGTAAAGATTCTTGGTGGCGTAGCTAACCCAAAGGGAAGAGCCACAAACTGGTAATGCCTGTCTAGGAAGGCGAACCTGAGAAACCGATGATGATCTTTGTGTATCGGAATGTGAAGATAAGCATCCTTTAAGTCCACGGTAGTCATGTATTGACCCTAATGGATCATAGGTAGGATGGTTCGAATAGTCTCCATCTTGAAAGATGGGACCCTGAGAAATTTGTTTAGGATCTTGAGATTTAAGATTGGTCTGAAGGTTCCCTCTTTCTTGGGAACCACAAAGATTTGAATAGAAGCCTTGCCCCTGTTCCTCCTTTGGAACTGGGTGGATCACTCCCATAACTAGGAGGTCTTGAACACAATGTAAGAATGCCTCTCTCTTTATCTGGTCTGCAGATAATTGTGAGAGGTGAAATCTTCCTTTTTGGGAAGAAGCTTTGAAGTCCAGAAGATATCCCTGGGACACAATTTCCAACGCCCAGGGATCCTGGACATCTCTTGCCCAAGCCTGTGCGAAGAGAGAAAGTCTGCCCCCTACTATATCCGTTACCGGATCAGGGGCTGATCTTTCATGCTGTCTTAGAGGCAGCAGCAGGCTTCTTGGCCTGCTAACCTTTGTTCCAGGCCTGGTTAGGTCTCCAGACCGGCTTGGACTGGTCAAAATTTTCCTCTTGTTTTGCATTAGAGGGAGTTGATGCCGCGCTCTTCTTAAAGTTTCGAAAGGCACGAAAATTAGTTTGTTTGGTCCTTAATTTATTAGACCTATCCTGAGGAAGGGCATGACCTTTTCCTCCAGTAATATCAGAAATGATCTCCTTCAGTCCAGGCCCGAATAGGGTCTGCCCCTTGAAGGGAATGTTGAGAAGCTTAGACTTTGAAGTAACGTCAGCTGACCAGGATTTAAGCCATAGCGCCCTACGCGCCTGTATAGCAAAACCTGAGTTCTTAGCCGTTAGTTTGGTTAAATGAAAAACGGCGTCAGAAACAAATGAATTGGCTAGCTTAAGCGCTTTAAGCTTGTCAAGTATATCATTCAATGGAGTTTCTACCTGTAAGGCCTCTTCCAGAGACTCAAACCACCAGAAGGCCGCAGCAGCAGTGACCGGGCAATGCATGCAAGAGGCTGGAGAATAAAACCTTGTTGAATAAACATTTTCTTAAGGTAACCCTCTAACTTTTATCCATTGGATCTAGGAAAGCACAACTGTCCTCGACGGGAATAGTTGTACGCTTAGCTAGGGTAGAAACTGCTCCCTCCACCTTAGGGACCGTTTGCCATAAGTCCCGTGCAGCGGCATCTATTGGAAACATTTTCTTAAAAATAGGAGGGGGAGAGAACGGTACACCTGGTCTATCCCATTCCTTAGTAATAATTTCTGAAAACCTTTTAGGTATTGGAAAAACATCAGTGTAAACAGGCACTGCATAGTATTTATCCAATCTACACAATTTCTCTGGCACTATAATGGTGTCGCAGTCATCCAGAGTAGCTAAAACATCCCTGAGCAACATGCGGAGATATTCAAGCTTAAATTTAAATGTAGACATATCAGAATCAGGTTGAAGCATCTTCCCTGAGTCAGAAAAATCACCCACAGAAAGAAGCTCTCCTGCCTCAGCTTCTGCATATTGTGAGGGGATATCAGACATAGCTACTAAAGCGTCACAGAGCTCTGTATTTTTTCTAGTCCCAAAGCTGTAAGGGTATGATCCATAACTGCCGCCATGTCTTGTAAAGTAAGCGCCATGGGCGTGCTGAATGTACTTGGCGCCACTTGATCGGGAGTCCCTTGAGCGGGAGTCAAAGGTTCTGACACATGGGGCGAGTTAGTCGGCATAACTTCCCCTTTATCAATTTCCTCTGGTGATAAATTTTTTAAAGACAGAATATGATCTTTATAACAAAAGTAAAATCAGTACATTTGGAACACATTCTAAGAGGGGGTTCCACAATGGCTTCTAAACATAATGAACAAGGAGTTTCCTCTATGTCAGACATGTTTAAACAGACTAGCAATGAGACCAGCAAGCTTGGAAAACACTTTGATAAATGTAAACAAGCAAAAAATAAAAACGGTACTGTGCCTTTAAGAGAAACACTTTTTGTCAGAAATTGAAAAAGTGATAAAAAGCAGTAAATCTTACGAAATTTTTACAGTGTGTATAATAGACTAACAGAGCATTGCACCCATTTGCAAATGGATGATTAACCCCATAGTTTCAAAACCGGATAAAAAAAACCCGACATAAACGTTTTTTTTAACAGTCACAACAAACTGCCACAGCTCTGCTGTGGCCCTACCTGCCCATACAATTACTTTTGAAGACACAAAAACCCTTTTGTAGAGGTCCTAAGTGTTCAGGGGACTCCTTCAGGGAAGCTGGAAGTCTCAAGCTGCAAAAACTACTGCACGATTTAGGCCTGAAATTAGGCCCCTCCCAACCTGTACTCACAGTGAGAGGGCCATAAAAAACTATCCCTAGGCAAAATCTAGCCAGCCATGTGGAAAAAACTGGGCCCCAATAAAGTTTTATCACCAATATGTAGAAAAAAATGTTTAAACACTTCCAGCAAACGTTATCTTATTGTCAGTAATGTGAGAAATTAATAAGAATATTACCTTTTACAGCAAGCATGATACTAGTCGTTATTAAATCACTGTAATCAGGCTTACTTTAAATAAATCCGGTATTAACAGCATTTTCTAGCATATTCATTTCTCTAGAAAAATTTAAACTGCACATACCTCATAGCAGGAGACCCTGCACGGCATTCCCCCAGCTGAAGTTACCTCATCTGTTCTGTTATGTGTGAGAACAGCAATGGATCTTAGTTACAACCTGCTAAGATCATCAAAAACCACAGGCAGACTCTTCTTCAACTTTCTGCCTGAGGCTAAAACAGTACAACTCCGGTACCATTTGAAAATAATAAACTTTTGATTGAAGATAAACTACATAAATTCACCACATCTCTCTAGCTACTTCCTATCGTGTCGAGAGCTGCAAGAGAATGACTGGGAGTGGCAGTTAGGGGAGGAGCTATATAGACAGCTCTGCTGTGGGTGATCCTCTTGCCGCTAAATGTTGGGAAGGAGAATATCCCACAAGTAATGGATGATCCGTGGACTGGAGACACCTTACAAGAGAAAAATGTACTCTTAATAAGATTATCTATTTCAAAGCACAATCATAATTTGAACCTTGAATAATTTTAAGTGTTCCAATAATAAGCTGTAGACGAAGTCCTACAGTCTCTCAGAACTTTCATTGCCTTTGCATTGCAGTGTGTCAGCCTTTTACGAGAATTAGCTAGTTACAGGATCTTATAAGGAAATGGATACTCGCTGAGGGTATTAATATCTTTGAGAATACGGGTAGCCATTTCAACAGCATGCTGGAAAGTTATTTACAAATGATGCTTGTACATCTGTCAGTTCAACTGATAATTATATATACGGTTTTTCTCATTGATGTAATGTTTTCCACCAATTTCACCAACAGACTAGAAACAGTCTCTGCTAAACCTCAGAGGAGAAGGATTAGCTCGACCAGCTTTATTAAAACAGATTAAATATAATTTACTATGGGAAACACCAAATTACAGCAGGTAACGGTAAGGGAGAGTCAACAAAATGCGCACAAACAACCATCTTAATACCGGAGGACGATGAAACTAGTATACAACACAGGTCCTTAGTGTAAAAGCAGAAAGAATACAGTACCAAGTCACTACTGTTCCCTCCAGGGGAGGAGTAAACTACACAGCCAACAGAGTTATAGGGAGGAATGGGAATCAAACAAATCAACCAATCAGTTCAAAGCATGGCACTTTACAGTCACACTTAGTCACTAAACTTTATAGTTTCCATGGAGATGTAACGCTGAAAGATGCTATTCACAGCAAGAAACTCCATCAACCTTTTTAATAAGATGGTAACATGCCTTTCCAATGACAATCAAGCTATTATTCAGTAATTTTTGAAACACCCAAGGTTAGGAGAATTAAAGGGACAGTAAACACCTTGTAATTACAAGACATTTCTGTTATGTTGCTATAAAATAACATCAGCCAAGTCTAAACGTTTGTAAAACAAACATCCTTTTTACTGCAATTATTTTTCAATAAACTCCACCCACCATTTTCCTTATTTGGAGAAACTAATCTGGGCTTAAATCTACAGAATACAAGGTTAGCCACGGTAATAAAGTTAGTAGAAAGTGCATTGTTTTGCAGCTGTTATTTTATAAAGCCAAATATGGACATATATGTAGCAGTGTTGAGAAGCCTTGAGAAGTCAGCAATTGCTGTATGTGCCGTCCATTAAGCGAAACAAACCAGTTCTACTACTAGGAAAAAATATTAAAAATGCAAATGGTACCCTCATCAGTACTGACAACCCCAAGGGCAGAAAAGGATAGCATAGTGAATTATTCAACAATTTACACTGACCGAAAAGGAACATCACACAACTCACTTTGATTTGTATGCTCATTGCCTACTGAGTGTGTGATTTTCGCTTTAGTTATTGTACTGCACTCTACTTCTCTATATCTGATTGTTGGGGGATTGAGATGGTTTTGTTTTCCTGCTCCGAAATGTTTGATTTGAATGCTCACTGATCTCTTTCAAGATTCAAATATTTGCTAGGAGGGATAAGAGGAAAACAAGCTAGCTCACTTCTAAACAAGAGAAATTAAAGAAAGAGGAGGTTATACAATTAAGCTCACTGCTAAATGGAGGACTAAGGCACATCACAAAATGTACTGCTCACAATTAGGAGTAAATGGGTAAACAATTTAGTCACATGTTTGCTTTTGAACAGATAGGAGAAAAGGGGACAAAATAAACTGAACAATGACTAAAAAGGGAGAGAATGTTAGGACTCATACTGCTCACCAATGATTCGCAGAGAAAGAACATCCAGATTTTCCACCCACCCAGGCAAGAGAAGGGGGAGATCCCTACTGTACTGCAGTGGCAACTGAATAGGAGACTTTGCACTCATATGGAACTAACAATGAAATAAGTGGAAAATATTTAACTCTCCCACAACTTTGCAATGAATATCACACTACAGCCAAAATTTTTATATTTCACTTTCAGATGTCCCATTCCCCCCCCCCCAAAAAAAAATGCTGCTTTTTATATTACCACTTTTGTTTTTTAAGTTTCTCCAGTAACACACTGCATTCTGTAGTTCTCCATCTAACACACTTGCTTAGATGTGCATTATAAATGATAGTTTAAGTACTTTGTGGCCCTTGGAGATGTGAGCTGGAATCCCTGAATAGCCCAAAGCAATGAAAAAGTGGAAATATGTGCAACACTTGCCCAAAATACAAACAATACGAAAAAGGTGTTCATCTTAGAGGGCAGTAAAAGAAATGTATAAAAATATAACTTGAAATAATTCTCTTTATACAAGAAAGTCTACAATTAAAAACCAGACCCCCCCTCCCCCCTCAAGCCCCTCGAAACAACCGCCAGCCCCATAAAAGAGGGGTGGGATTTAGAGTCCATGGTCATCACCCTCCCCCCACATTGAGTGTCCTAGAGGTAGAAAGGGGGGAGTTCTGGATCCTCCTCCCCTTTTGAGGGGTACAGTCTCTTTCTGCAGATGAGGAGGGGGGATAAGGCAGAGGAGGGTTGGTGATGATGGGGCAGGGAGTATCCAGGAGGTGGGGCGGCGGGGGTCACTGTCACCACAGTCTGTGCTGGTGAAGATTGCGGCTCAAAACGGAGCGGACATCTGCAGTGAACCTATGGAAAGGATCAAAGGCTGTGCATTAAAACCTTCATATTACCAGCACTACATACTTCCTACAAATTATATACTGGAATTCAACTAAAAAAATGCAAATACAACATTAGAATAAACCGTCTGCTAGTTAAATATACATTTTTTTATGGGGGGGGGGGGGGGGGAGTTGTCAAAAAACAAACCAAAAAAACTTATTTATAAACTTCCATACTTAACCAAGTATCACTTAATAGCTAGGATAGAAAATGTCAAAGCTTTAATTTTATTGTGATTCATTTTTACCTTTTATATATCTAAATAATATATATATATTATAAATAATCAATATCTCTCTCTCTCTCTATCTATATTTATTATTTTTTTTCCAGTCAATTAATACATAGTTACAAAACAAATATCATAACATACTGTATACATTACAGATGGTAGTTGAATAATGTATGATAAAATAAATATTTCCCCTTTTTTGCATTATTTTGGTCAAAGGTTTAATCAATCAACTGAAGATATTAACTAAGAAATTCACATAGTTATTAAATTACAATCTATTCTTTCTTTTGTTACAACAAAATAGAATGTCAATCATTTCAATTATGGTATACTTTCCATTAATTCCAACCAATTTCAAAGAGTAACAAGAATAGTTTATACATTTTATCTGTTTTCAATATTACATTAATTTCTTTTCCTATTTTATACATTTGCTGTATTGAGTTTCTATAAAAAAAAAATGTAAAAAAAAAAAAAAAAAGAGAAAAAAGGAGGGGGGGGGAGAAAAGGAGGAAAAAAATAAATAAATATTTATGCTTACCTGATAAATTTATTTCTCTTGTGGTGTATCCAGTCCACGGATCATCCATTACTTGTGGGATATTCTCCTTCCCAACAGGAAGCTGCAAGAGGATCACCCACAGCAGAGCTGTCTATATAGCTCCTCCCCTAACTGCCAGCTCCAGTCATTCGACCGAAGACAAGCAAGAGAAAAGAGAAACTATAGGGTGCAGTGGTGACTGTAGTTTAAAAATAAAAAACACCTGCCTTAAAATGACAGGGCGGGCCGTGGACTGGATACACCACAAGAGAAATAAATTCATCAGGTAAGCATAAATTTTGTTTTCTCTTGTAAGGTGTATCCAGTCCACGGATTGATCCATCACTTGTGGGATACCAATACCAAAGCTATAGGACACGGATGAAGGGAGGGACAAGGCAGGCGCTTAAATGGAAGGCACCACTGCCTGTAAGACCTTTCTCCCAAAAATAGCCTCCGAAGAAGCAAAAGTATAAAATTTGTAGAATTTAGAAAAAGTATGAAGCGAAGAACAAGTCGCCGCCTTACAAATCTGTTCAACAGAAGCCTCATTTTTAAAAGCCCATGTGGAAGCCACCGCTCTAGTGGAATGAGCTGTAATTCTTTCAGGAGGCTGCTGGCCAGCAGTCTCATAAGCTAAGCGGATTATACTCCTTAGCAATCTCCAAGCAGTCAGACGTAGAGAAATTAGATTTGGATGGTTGAAAGGACCCTGAAGTAGAAGGTCCTGCCTCAGCGGCAGAGTCCATGGTGGAAGGGATGACATGTCCACCAGATCTGCATACCAAGTCCTGCGTGGCCACGCTGGTGCTATCAAAATCACCGAAGCCCTCTCCTGCTTGATCTTGGCAATCAGATGAGGGAGCAGAGGAAACGGTGGAAACACATAAGCCAGGTTGAAGGACCAAGGAGCTGCTAGAGCATCTATCAGGGCTGCCTTGGGATCCCTGGACCTGGACCCGTAACAAGGAAGTTTGGCGTTCTGACGAGACGCCATGAGATCCAGTTCAGGTTTGCCCCAAAGTTGAATCAACTGTGCAAACACCTCCGGATGGAGTTGCCACTCCCCCGGATGAAAAGTCTACCGACTTAGAAAATCCGCCTCCCAATTCTCTACTCCTGGGATATGGATAGCTGATAGATGGCAAGAGTGAACCTCTGCCCATAGAATTATTTTTGAAACCTCCAACATTGCTAGGGAACTCCTTGTTCCCCCTTGATGGTTGATGTAGGCTACAGTCGTGATATTGTCCGACTGAAATCTGATGAACCTGACCGCAGCAAGCTGAGGCCAAGCCTGAAGAGCATTGAATATCGCTCTTAGTTCCAGAATATTTATCGGAAGGAGTGTCTCCTCCTGAGTTCACGAGCCCTGAGCCTTCAGGGAGTTCCAGACTGCACCCCAGAAGTCTGGCATCTGTCGTTACTATTG
This sequence comes from Bombina bombina, assembly GCF_027579735.1. Lineage (NCBI taxonomy): Eukaryota > Metazoa > Chordata > Amphibia > Anura > Bombinatoridae > Bombina > Bombina bombina. The sequence goes on from NC_069504.1 coordinate 889,310,906, forward strand.
TCCAATCTGGCATGCGAAAAGTCATACCCTTGGACAGATGGACCCGGCATAGCCACCAGAGAAGAGAATCCCTGGTCTCTTGATCCAGATTTAGTAGAGGGGACAAATCTGTGTAGTCCCCATTCCACTGACTGAGCATGCAAAGTTACAGCGGTCTGAGATGTAGGCGGGCAAACGGCACTATGTCAATTGCCGCTACCATTAAAGGATTACTTTCTGTTATAATTTTTAAGCTAAATAACTAACATATTAAAGTTAATAAACATTAATTAAAACCTACTGACCTATATTTTCTCCAAAACGAAGTTTCATAACGTTCTAAAAGTTATATATTTTATTCGCCGATGATGTCACGTTATCCTGCCCACTATTTTCAGCACCGAGTGTTCAAAATACTTAAACCAATAACTGTGTTTAAAGCGCCATTTTGAAACCTAGGTATTGTAAACGAATTGGTACAGAGCAAAGGATACCCACGGAGTGGGTTTGGAAAACAATTAAATTTGCAGACAAGATTTCTGATATACGGTAGAGATACGTTAATGAAATGCTATTGATAAAAAGCGTATTTGGGGTAGTTAGTAAGTAACAGGCATAGAAAAAAATTTACTTACAGTGGCCCTTTAAGCCGATTACTTCCATACACTGAGCCACTGAAGGGCGAGAAGTAGAATAAAGAACACGGCAGGAATTTAGAAGTTTTGACAACCTGGCCTCTGTCAGGTAAATCTTCATTTCTACAGAATCTATCAGAGTTCCTAGGAAGGAAACTCTTGTGAGAGGGGATAGAGAACTCTTTTCTTCGTTCACTTTCCACCCATGAGACCTCAGGAATGCCAGAACAATGTCCGTATGGGACCTGGCGATTTGAAAATTCGACGCCTGTATCAGAATGTCGTCTAGGTAAGGGGCTACTGCTATACCCCGCGGCCTTAGGACCACTAAGAGTCGTAAAGATTCTTAGTGCCGTAGCTAACCCAAAGGGAAGAGCTACAAACTGGTAATGCCTGTTTAGGAAGGCGAACCTGAGAAACCGATGATGATCTCTGTGTATCGGAATGTGAAGATAAGCATCCTTTAAGTCCACGGTAGTCATATATTGACCCTCCTGGATCATAGGTAGGATGGTTCGAATAGTCTCCATCTTGAAGGATGGGACCCTGAGAATTTGTTTAGGATCTTGAGATCTAAGATTGGTCTGAAGGTTCCCTCTTTCTTGGGAACTACAAACAGATTTGAATAGAAGCCTTGCCCCTGTTCCTCCTTTGGAACTGGGTGGATCACTCCCATAACTAGGAGGTCTTGAACACAATGTAAGAATGCCTCTCTCTTTATCTGGTTTGCAGATAATTGTGAGAGATGAAATCTCCCTTTTGAGGAAGAAGCTTTTAATTCCAGAAGATATCCCTGGGACACAATTTCCAACGACCCGTGATCCTGGACATCTCTTGCCCAAGCCTGGGCGAAGAGAGAAAGTCTACCCCCTACTAGATCCGTTTCCGGATCGGGGGCTGATCCTTCATGCTGTTTAAGAGGCAGCAGCAGGTTTTTTGGCCTGCTTTCCTTTGTTCCAAGCCTGGTTAGGTCTCCAGACCGGCTTGGACTGGGCAAAATTTCCCTCTTGTTTTGTATTAGAGGAAGTTGAAGCTTCGCCACTCTTGAAGTTTCAAAAGGAACGAAAATTAGTCTGTTTGGTCCTTAATTTGTTGGACCTATCCTGAGGAAGGGTGTGACCTTTTCCTCCAGTAATATCAGAAATGATCTCCTTCAGTCCAGGCCCGAATAGGGTCTGCCCCTTGAAGGGAATGTTGAGAAGCTTAGACTTTGAAGCAACGTCAGCTGACCAGGATTTAAGCCATAGCGCCCGAATAGCAAAACCTGAGTTTTTAGCCGTTAGCTTGGTTAAATGAACAACGGCGTCAGAAACAAATGAATTGGCTAGCTTAAGAGCTTTAAGCTTGTCAAGGATAACATCCAATGGGGTTTCTACCTGTAGAGCCTCTTCTAGAGACTCAAACCAGAAGGCCGCAGCAGCAGTGACAGGGGCAATGCATGCAAGGGGCTGGAGAATAAAACCTTGTTGAGTAAAAATTTTCTTAAGGTAACCCTCTAATTTTTTGTCCATTGGATCTAGAAAAGCACAACTGTCCTCGACAGGGATAGTTGTACGCTTCGCTAGGGTAGAGACTGCTCCTTCCACCTTAGGGACCGTTTGCCACAAGTCCCGTGTAGCGGCATCTATAGGAAACATCTTTTTAAAAACAGGAGGGGGAGAGAACGGTACACCTGGTCTATCCCATTCCTTAGTAATTTCTGAAAACCTCTTAGGTATTGGAAAAACATCAGTGTAAACAGGCACTGCATAGTATTTATCCAATTTACACAATTTCTCTGGGACTACAATGGCGTCAGTCATCCAGAGTTGCTAAAACCTCCCTGAGCAACATGCGGAGGTGTTCAAGCTTAAATTTAAATGTAGACATATCAGAATCATGTTGAAGTGTCTTCCCTGAGTCAGAAAAATCACCCACAGATAGAAGCACTCCTGCTTCAGCTTCTGCACATTGTGAGGGTATATCAGACATAGCTACTAAAGCGTCAGAGAGCTCTGTATTTGTTCTAGCCCCAGAGCTGTCTCGCTTTCCTTGTAACCCTGGCAGTTTGGACAATACCTCTGTAAGGGTATGATTCATAACTGCCGCCATGTCTTGTAAAGTATACGCAATGGGTGCGCTAGATGTACTTGGCGTCCCTTGAGCGGGAGTTATAGGCTCTGACACGTGGGGAGAGTTAGTCGGCATAACTTCCCCCTTGTCAATTTCCTCTGGTGATAAATCTTTTAAAGCCAGAATATGGTCTTTATAACTTATAGTAAGATCAGTGCATTTGGTACACATTCTAAGAGGGGGTTCCACAATGGCTTCTAAACATAATGAACAAGGAGTTTCCTCTATGTCAGACATGTTTAACAGACTAGTAATGAGACCAGCAAGCTTGGAAAACACTTTAATTAATGTGAAAAAGCAGAATATAAAAAACGGTACTGTGCCTTTAAGGGAAAAAAACAAACACAAAAACTGCAACACAGTGAAAAAAAGCAGTTAACTATGACATTTTTACAGTGTGTATAATAGACTAAAATAGCATTGCACCCACTTGCAAATGGATGATTAACCCCTCAGGCTCAAAAACGAAGCAAAAAAACGGTAAAACAGTTATAACAGTCACAAGCAAACTGCCACAGCTCTACTGTGGCTCCTACCTTCCCATAAAACGACTTTTGTAGGCACAAAACAAAACCTCAGAGCAGTTAATTCTGCAGGCCGTTCCCCCAGCTGAAGTTTTCCCATACTCTTCAGTTATGTGTGAGAACAGCAGTGGACCTTAGTTACAACCTGCTAAGATCATCAAAAACCTCAGGCAGAACTCTTCTTCTAATTTCTGCCTGAGGTAAAAACAGTACAACGCCGTTACCGTTTAAAAATAAACTTTTGATTGAAGATAAACTACACTAATTCAACACATCTCTCTTGATACTTCCTTTCTTGTTGAGAGCTGCAAGAGAATGATTGGGGGTGGCAGTTAGGAGAGGAGCTATATAGACAGCTCTGCTGTGGGTGTCCTCTTGCAGCTTCCTGTTGGGAAGGAGAATATCCCACAGTAATGGATGAATCCGTGGACTGGATACATCTTACAAGAGAAAAAGGGATAATTCTAAAAGAATAATTAAAATTAATATTGGTTATTCCCACCTATCTATAGCCACCCTTAAGACATTATTCTAATACGATAAGGTTTCTAAGTGCAGGCAGCGCATATCCTGCTTTCTGGAAGGGTTTCAAGATTTCCTTTTGTATATCTGATGTTTGAGCCATAATCTAAATACCATCTTAGCTATCTGCCTATTTTTTTTACAAATAAAAATCTAAAATGTTTCATCAGTAGTTAGATTTTACCAAGTTTCGTAACATTCTTTGTCACATAATTTAAATAATCCCAAATGTGTGGTGTGTTAAAAATCACACAAGATTACGTTAAATCGGGCAGTGAAGTCAGAATTACAGTTGCTTAAAGGGAAACTGAACCCACATTTTTTCTTTTGTTATTCAGATAAAGCATGACATTTTAAGCAACTTTCTAATTTACTGCTATTATCAAATTTTCTTTATTCTCTTGGTATCTCTATTTGAAATGCAAGAATGTAAGTTTAGATGCCGGCCCATTTTTGGTGAACAACCTGGGTTGTCATTGTTAATTGGTGGATAAATTCATCCACCAATAAAAAAGTGCTGTCCATAGTTCTAAACCAAAAAAAAAAAAACCTTAGATGCCTTCTTTTTTTAAATAAAGATAGCAAAAGAAGAAGAAAAATTGATGAGTAAATTAGAAAGTTGTTTAATATTGCAAGCTATCTGAATCCCGAAAGAAAAAAAAAATTGGGTTCAGTGTCCCTTTAAGATTGCATGCTCTATGTGAATCATGAAAGAAAACATTTGGGTTTAGTGTCCCTTTAAATAAAATTAAAAAAATATATATATTTCTCCAACATAGGTGTGTCCGGTCCACGGAGTCATCCTTACTTGTGGGATATTCTCCTCCCCAACAGGAAATGGCAAAGAGTCCCAGCAAAGCCGGTCACATGATCCCTCCTAGGCTCCGCCCACCCCAGTCATTCTCTTTGCCGTTGCACAGGCAACATCTCCACGGAGATGGTTAAGAGTTTTTTGGTGTTTAAATGTAGTTTTTATTCTTCAATCAAGTGTTATTTTAAAATAGTGCTGGTATGTACTATTTACTCTGAAACAGAAAAAAGATGAAGATTTCTGTTTGTAAGAGGAAGATGATTTTAGCAGGTTACTAAAATCGATTGCTGTTTCCACACAGGACTGTTGAGATGAAGTAACTTCAGTTGGGGGAAACAGTTGGCAGACTTTTCTGCTTAAGGTATGACTGGCCATATTTCTAACAAGACTATGTAATGCTGGAAGGCTGTCATTTCCCCTTATGGGGACCGGTAAGCCATTTTCTTAGTTAAATAAAAGAATAAAGGGCTTCATAAGGGCTTAAAAAACTGGTAGAAATTTTTCTGGGCTAAAACGATTGCTTTGCTAGGCATATTTTGCAGATTCTAACTATTAATGGTTATTATAATCTTGGGGATTGTTTAGAAAAACGGCAGGCACTGTGTTGGACACCTTTTTCAGATGGGGGCCTTTTCTAGTTATAGACAGAGCCTCATTTTCGCGCCACTAATGCGCAGTTGTTTTTGGAGAGCAAGGCATGCAGATGCATGTGTGAGGAGCTAAGAATCACTGAAAAAGCTTATAGAAAGCATCATTTGGTATCGTATTCCCCTCTGGGCTTGGTTGGATCTCAGCAAAGCATATAGCTGGGACTGTATGGGGGTTAAATGTAAAAACGGCTCCGGTTCCGTTAATTTAAGGGTTAAAGCTCTGAAATTTGGTGTGCAATACCTTTAATGCTTTAAGACACTGTGGTGAAATTTTGGTGAATTATGAACAATTCCTTCATACTTTTTCACATATTCAGTAATAAAGTGTTTTCAGTTTGAAATTTAAAGTGACAGTAACGGTTTTATTTTAAAACGTTTTTTGTGCTTTGTTGACAAGTTTAAGCCTGTTTAACATGTCTGTACCATCAGATAAGCTATGTTCTATATGTATGAAAGCCAAGGTGTCTCCCCATTTAAATTTATGTGATAATTGTGCCATAGTGTCCAAACAAAGTAGGGACAGCAATGCCACAGATAATGATATTGCCCAAGATGATTCCTCAAATGAGGGGAGTAAACATGATACTACATCATCCCCTTCTGTGTCTACACCAGTTTTGCCCACACAAGAGGCCCCTAGTACATCTAGTGCGCCAATTCTTATTACCATGCAACAATTAACGGCTGTAATGGATAACTCTATAGCAAACATTTTATCCAAAATGCCTACTTATCAGAGAAAGCGCGATTGCTCTGTTTTAAACACTGAAGAGCAAGAGGACGCTGATGATAACTGTTCTGACATACCCTCACACCAATCTGAAGGGGCCAGGAGGGAGGTTTTGTCTGAGGGAGAAATTTCAGATTCAGGAAAAATTTCTCAACAAGCTGAACCTGATGTTGTAACATTTAAATTTAAATTAGAACATCTCCGCGCACTGCTTAAGGAGGTATTATCTACTCTGGATGATTGTGACAATTTGGTCATTCCAGAGAAATTATGTAAGATGGACAAGTTCCTAGAGGTTCCGGTGCCCCCCCGACGCTTTTCCTATACCCAAGCGGGTGGCGGACATAGTAAATAAAGAGTGGGAAAGGCCCGGCATACCTTTTGTCCCCCCCCCTATATTTAAGAAATTATTTCCTATAGTCGACCCCAGAAAGGACTTATGGCAGACAGTCCCCAAGGTCGAGGGGGCGGTTTCTACTCTAAACAAACGCACTACTATTCCTATCGAAGATAGTTGTGCTTTCAAAGATCCTATGGATAAGAAATTAGAGGGTTTGCTTAAAAAGATTTTTGTTCAGCAAGGTTACCTTCTACAACCAATTTCATGCATTGTTCCTGTCACTACGGCAGCGTGTTTCTGGTTCGAGGAACTAGAAAAGTCGCTCAATAAAGAATCTTCGTATGAGGAGGTTATGGACAGAGTTCAAGCACTTAAATTGGCTAACTCTTTTATTTTAGATGCCGCTATGCAATTAGCTAGATTAGCGGCGAAAAATTCAGGGTTTGCTATCGTGGCGCGCAGAGCGCTTTGGCTAAAGTCTTGGTCAGCGGATGTGTCTTCCAAGACAAAATTGCTTAACATCCCTTTCAAGGGTAAAACATTATTTGGACCTGATTTGAAAGAGATTATTTCAGACATCACTGGGGGAAAGGGCCACGCCCTCCCACAGGATAGGTCTTTTAAGGCTAAAAATAAGCCTAATTTTCGTCCCTTTCGCAGAAACGGACCAGCCTCTAATTCTACATCCTCTAAGCAAGAGGGTAATACTTCACAACCCAAACCAGCCTGGAGACCAATGCAAGGCTGGAACAAGGGTAAGCAGGCCAAGAAGCCTACCACTGCTACCAAAACAGCATGAAGGGATGGCCCCCGATCCGGGACCGGATCTGGTGGGGGGCAGACTTTCTCTCTTTGCTCAGGCTTGGGCAAGAGATGTTCAGGATCCTTGGGCGCTAGAAATAGTTTCTCAAGGTTATCTCCTGGAATTCAAGGAACTACCCCCAAGGGGAAGGTTCCACAGGTCTATCTTCAAACCAAATAAAAAGACAGGCATTCTTACATTATGTAGAAGACCTGTTAAAGATGGGAGTGATTCATCCAGTTCCAATAAGAGAACAAGGGATGGGTTTTTATTCCAACCTGTTCATAGTTCCCAAAAAAGAGGGAACATTCAGACCAATTTTGGATCTCAAGATCCTAAACAAATTTCTCAAGGTTCCATCGTTCAAAATGGAAACTATTCGAACGATCCTACCTACTATCCAGGAAAATCAATTTATGACTACCGTGGATTTAAAGGATGCATACCTACATATTCCTATCCACAAGGAACATCATCAGTTCCTAAGGTTCGCTTTTCTGGACAAGCATTACCAGTTTGTGGCACTTCCATTCGGATTAGCCACTGCTCCAAGGATTTTCACAAAGGTACTAGGGTCCCTTCTAGCGGTTCTAAGACCAAGGGGCATTGCAGTAGTACCTTACTTGGACGACATCCTGATTCAAGCGTCGTCTCTGTCAAAAGCAAAGGCTCATACGGACATCGTCCTAGCCTTTCTCAGATCTCACGGATGGAAAGTGAACATAGAATAAAGTTCTCTGTCCCCGTCAACAAGAGTTCCCTTCTTGGGAACAATAATAGATTCCTTAGAAATGAGGATTTTTCTGACAGAGGTCAGAAAATCAAAAATTCTAAGCTCTTGTCAAGTACTTCATTCTGTTCTTCGTCCTTCCATAGCGCAGTGCATGGAAGTAATAGGATTGATGGTTGCAGCAATGGACATAGTTCCTTTTGCACAAATTCATCTAAGACCATTACAACTGTGCATGCTCAGATAGTGGAATGGGGATTATACAGACTTGTCTCCGACGATTCAAGTAGATCAAAAGACCAGAGATTCACTCCGTTGGTGGCTGACCCTGGACAATCTGTCACAGGGAATGAGCTTCCGCAGACCAGACTGGGTCATTGTCACGACCGACGCCAGCCTGGTGGGCTGGGGCGCGGTCTGGGAACCCCTGAAAGCTCAGGGTCTATGGTCTCGGGAAGAATCTCTTCTCCCGATAAACATTCTGGAACTGAGAGCGATATTCAATGCTCTCAAAGCTTGGCCTCAACTAGCAAAGGCCAAATTCATAAGGTTTCAATCAGACAACATGACGACTGTTGCATATATCAATCATCAGGGGGGAACAAGGAGTTCCCTGGCGATGGAAGAAGTGACCAAAATAATTCAATGGGCGGAGGATCACTCCTGCCACTTGTCTGCAATCCACATCCCAGGAGTGGAAAATTGGGAAGCGGATTTTCTGAGTCGTCAGACATTCCATCCGGGGGAGTGGGAACTCCATCCGGAAATCTTTGCCCAAATAACTCAATTATGGGGCATTCCAGACATGGATCTGATGGCGTCTCGTCAGAACTTCAAGGTTCCTTGCTACGGGTCCAGATCCAGGGATCCCAAGGCGACTCTAGTAGATGCACTAGTAGCACCTTGGACCTTCAACCTAGCTTATGTATTCCCACCGTTTCCTCTCATTCCCAGGCTGGTAGCCAGGATCAATCAGGAGAGGGCTTCGGTGATCTTGATAGCTCCTGCGTGGCCACGCAGGACTTGGTATGCAGACCTGGTGAATATGTCATCGGCTCCACCATGGAAGCTACCTTTGAGACAGGACCTTCTTGTTCAAGGTCCATTCGAACATCCGAATCTGGTTTCCCTCCAACTGACGGCTTGGAGATTGAACGCTTGATTTTATCAAAGCGTGGGTTTTCAGATTCTGTAATAGATACTCTGATTCAGGCTAGAAAGCCTGTAACTAGAAAAATTTACCATAAAATATGGAAAAAATATATCTGTTGGTGTGAATCTAAAGGATTCCCATGGAACAAGATAAAAATTCCTAAGATTCTATCCTTTCTACAAGAAGGTTTGGAGAAAGGATTATTTGCAAGTTCTCTGAAGGGACAGATCTCTGCTTTATCTGTTTTACTTCACAAAAGGCTGGCAGCTGTGCCAGATGTTCAAGCATTTGTTCAGGCTCTGGTTAGAATCAAGCCTGTTTACAGACCTTTGACTCTTCCCTGGAGTCTAAATCTAGTTCTTTCAGTTCTTCAAGGGGTTCCGTTTGAACCCCTACATTCCGTAGATATTAAGTTATCTTGGAAAGTTTTGTTTTTGGTTGCAATTTCTTCTGCTAGAAGAGTTTCAGAGTTATCTGCTCTGCAGTGTTCTCCGCCCTATCTGGTGTTCCATGCAGATAAGGTGGTTTTGCGTACTAAGCCTGGTTTTCTTCCGAAAGTTGTTTCCAACAAAAATATTAACCAGGAGATAGTTGTACCTTCTTTGTGTCCGAATCCAGTTTCAAAGAAGGAACGTTTGTTACACAATTTGGACGTAGTCCGTGCTCTAAAATTCTATTTAGAGGCTACTAAAGATTTCAGACAAACATCTTCCTTGTTTGTTGTTTATTCTGGTAAAAGGAGAGGTCAAAAAGCGACTTCTACCTCTCTTTCCTTTTGGCTTAAAAGCATTATCCGATTGGCTTATGAGACTGCCGGACGGCAGCCTCCTGAAAGAATCACAGCTCACTCCACTAGGGCTGTGGCTTCCACATGGGCCTTCAAGAACGAGGCTTCTGTTGACCAGATATGTAAGGCAGCGACTTGGTCTTCACTGCACACTTTTGCCAAATTTTACAAATTTGATACTTTTGCTTCTTCGGAGGCTATTTTTGGGAGAAAGGTTTTGCAAGCTGTGGTGCCTTCCGTTTAGGTGACCTGATTTGCTCCCTCCCTTCATCAGTGTCCTAAAGCTTTGGTATTGGTTCCCACAAGTAAGGATGACGCCGTGGACCGGACACACCTATGTTGGAGAAAACAGAATTTATGCTTACCTGATAAATTACTTTCTCCAACGGCGTGTCCGGTCCACGGCCCGCCCTGGTTTTTTTAATCAGGTCTGATGAATTATTTTCTCTAACTACAGTCACCACGGTATCATATGGTTTCTCCTATATATATTTCCTCCTGTCCGTCGGTCGAATGACTGGGGTGGGCGGAGCCTAGGAGGGATCATGTGACCGGCTTTGCTGGGACTCTTTGCCATTTCCTGTTGGGGAGGAGAATATCCCAAAAGTAAGGATGACGCCGTGGACCGGACACACCGTTGGAGAAAGTAATTTATCAGGTAAGCATAAATTCTGTTATATATATACATATACATATATATATATATATATATATATATATATATATATATATATTCTCAAATTCTTCCACCTGATCAGTGACATTCCAAACCTGAACACAAGAGAAACAGAAAGTTATAGCAAATCAATACTACATTGCACTTAACTGAATTTTAAAGGGTTAGTATTGCAGTATAGTTGATTTGGCAGTTACTTGCCTCAGTGCATCCAGCATTGGTAGAAGATTTAGAAGGGCGGTGTCACTCGGATCACTGAACCAAGACTTTATTGGAATAGCATTATCTAAGAGACCAGATAAAATTAAATAGTGACTTGATGACGGAGACAACAAAACAAAAAGAATGCAGCATTACAATACAAATAGTGAATAAGGACTAAGGGAAGGTAACAGGTAAATAGGGAAGGGTACAAGCACTGTAAAAGGGTGTGGAGGAGGAAGCTGATACAGAAGGGTCAGTACATTAATAAAAGAGGAAGTTTAACATACCAGAGGTGTGAAATACACAACACTCATAAGGTAATGCTCCAAGTAACAGAATAGGGGAGTTACCTTATAGGAGGAGGAATGTTTAGAAGCAAGTTAGAATTATTAAAGGGTTGTAGGAGTGCAAATGAGAGAAACAAGGCTAGAAATAACAGGACAAGACACAACTAATAAAGGAAACAGCATGCAAATTAGTGTAGAAGAAGAGGCAATAGTGAGCTTATACACAAAGAATAGCAATAAAAAAAACAAACAATGTACAAAGCCCCCCCCTATGCATTTAATATTTAACTTCTAAATATATAAGTTAGGGTTACTATACAACTCAACAATGTTGTCTCCATATATAGTCACAAGCAGAGCCTTCCCATAATGTATCCCTTTATCTCCCCCTCCACCTCTGCTGACCTACAAAGCTATTGTACATATAAAGTACTGCTCTAGAATGCTAACCTACACCCTGACAATACATACCCACTGAAACTTGCCACAAATTTGTGCACAACCTGAAAATTATCCCAGCAGTTCTGTCTACAAAGCGACACCCGCATGATTCCACTGGCCGCCCAACTCCCAACATTCTGCGCTCCCCTTTGCATATATTTTATTTGCCATGGATACCTGGGTGACTCCTGTAGGCGCCTGGTGAATTATCCAAAATCACCACACTGGAGAGATCATTATGCACCACTGAGAGATCCTTAATGTAACTTCCTAACTCCAAGGTGCAGTGCTGCAAGGGTATAAATGTACATTTGATGAATATGGATCAGTTACAAGTACATTATTTAAAACAGCTGTTTGGAAGATAGAAATAAATGCTGGTAACATTGAAGATAATGTCTTATACTGTAGAACTACCTTGGAATTTATAATATGTATTTTTGTTTATATTATTTATTCAGCATTGTGGTTAATATATGTACTTTTATATCAATTAGATAAAAAATAAAAAAAATGGAGAGGCAATAACTGAAAAAAAAAACCTGCTTCACTACAAGCCACCTTCTATTATGCAGTGAGCCAATAAGTGAGCCATTTGTTCTGCACAATATTTCCAGGATTTGATTAGTTACTCATACTGTCACTAATGACACCGTTGAGCACACACCTACATTAAAAATACTTTGTGAAAAAAGGAAGATAGTGAGTGCGCCGAAGGCTAAAGATACTATAAAGGATTTATTAACATCTGGATTGGATAGTTTATATGATAATTACAATATTAAAATCACAACGGAAAAATACAATGAAATAAATTTCCATTGTGATTTTAATATTGTAATTATCATAAAAACTATCCAATCCGGATGTTAATTCCTTTATAGTATGTTTAGTCTTGGACCCACTCACTATCTTGTTTCCCTAATAGAGAAGAAGTTATGGCAGGTGTAGTGTGTGATACTTTTAGCTAAGCGCATTTTCTTTGTATATCACATTTAAAATAATATTTTGCTAAAGCAGAGAAGTATGCACTAGGCGCACATTTTCTGCGTTTAACATTTTTAACACTAATTACCCAATATGCTGTAAAGGCCTTAAAGTACTGCTTGGAAGCTGCAGAAACAGTCAGTCAATCTTCAGTGGTAGCCACACAGCTTAATTATGCAACTTCCACTGCTGATTTGGTCTGTGGCCATGTCCACCTATGATAAACAGTGCCCTGTGGCTCCCAATCGGTACTTTAACTATGTGTTTAACACCATTTGAAGTAATTGAACATGCAGCTTTGCAATGTCACTAATGTTAATTTCATGCTCAAACAAATCAGAGCATGTATTTTTGCACTATAATGGCCCTTTAACGCCGTTCTGCCGTTCTATTCTGTCATAATTACACTGGGCTTTAGTGCCGTTATGACGAAATAGAACGTCATAACCGTTGGCTGTCCTAAAGCCAACTGCACTTCCTATGATGTGATCGCGGTCTGTAGGGCGTGCCTAGCCTCACAGGGACGCCCCCCCTGACCCGATCCCATCATTGAAATCTTGCAATCGCGTGCACGATCGCAGGATTTCAATTTGTTTACATCGGAACGTTGTTCCGATGTAGACAAATTAACCCTCTCATCAATGTCACTTGTCTCTTCACACAAATATCTATACTGTAAAGACATTAAAAGGTACACCGAGCACTATATAACAGAAGACAATGTTTGATGTAACAATATACATGTAATGTTCAAGGCCAATACACACTCCTGGACCTACCTCAGTATGTTCTTATAGAACATGGGATTTGTCTCTTTTTGGAGCAGCATTTATTCCTGTGAAAGTCCAACAAACTAAGATCTGTGCAAATCCTAGTGTGTTGAACTTTCGCAAGAATAAATGCATCTCTGAAAAGAGCCGAGTCCTACGAGTGGTCACCTTCTTCCGTATTCGAATCCTAATTTTGACAACTTTTTATTTTTAAAGTAACTCATGTGCCATTAAAGGGACATGATGATGCTCTAATCTGTTGACAGGCGGCATGTGTGTAACCGCCAACAAACAGCTAGCTCCCTATAGTGTATTACTCCAGAGTAATATGCTAGATATGCTTTTAAAAAGAGGATACCAAGAGAAAGGGAATTTGATAATAGAATTAAACTGAAGTGTCTCTTAAAATGGCATGATCTAAGTATTATTTTGAATTTCATGTTCCTTTAATACTGCAACACACTGTAGACCAGATGAACAGAAAACGGAGCACAACAGGTGTATATTTACCAGGAAGAGTATTGGGTTGAGTAGGTATATCTCACCTGTCTGTAGTAGCGCCTTCTCAAGATACCTCTGTTGTTATCTAGTTTATCAGCCACAGCGGAGCCATATATCTCCATACTGGCTGTGAATACCACCAGCTCGTACCACTGGCTGACCTGGGAGGTAACCACAAGTTACTAGAGCACCAATTCATTATACGTTGAGAAAATTAAAAGATTGGTGATGCATGTAACACTATATATTGTACATTTGTAGATCAAATCATACACCCTACCATCATATTATAATATCATAATCATCAGTAAAGTTCCCCACTCTTCTTCATCTATTTTTATTACAAACGGTTTCCATTTTAAAACATTTCTATATTTTTCTCAGTTACAGCAGAGTTTACTTTTCATTAACAGTGTAATTACTAAAGCAGGGACAAAATGAGCTAGTTAGATTAACTAAAAAAAAAAAAAAAGAGTATATAAAATTCATAGCCATCTATTTCGGTTGTGTTGCTATAGAACAACATCAATAGCAAAACTCTGATCACCATTTGCTTTATTTAGAGGAACCAATCTGGTCTTTAGTCCAGACAACATGACTAGTCATGGACATTTAGTTAGTATAAAGTACATTGTTTTGCAGTTATCTGAAGAAACCAATTAGGGACAGATGTGTAGAATTGTTAGCCCTGAGAAGTCAGCAAGATGCATTTCAAGTTAGATTAAATTAGAAATTGCTCAATTTTCAGAGCCAAATTACAAAAACAGAAGGCAAAATACATAAAGATATATTACAAAGTTCTTTCATTATGTATAACTAAACATTTTATATCAAAATCTCAAGGTGCTTACTGTCCCTTTCACTCCCTCTTAACTTAGAGTTTGGAAAACTACAAGGCTCTCTGGTGACCTTTTCTTCTAAAAGCAAACTCTCAACTTCAGCTGTTCCCTCCGTCCATCTGACACCAATAGAACATCTAACATGACGACACTTAGTCAATGACAGAACTTCATGCACTCTGCATTTAACTCGCACTTCAATTCCATATCTTAACACTTTTTACATAAACGTAATGAATCTTTGCAGCAACTAACGTATACATTTTATTAAGGAATATGAAAGAACAAGTATTTTGACATATGCATATCATAAGCAATTAGAGGGACATTAATCTGCAATAAAAAACATGAAAATGTGCATAAGCATTTTTTTTCTTGCCTATAACTGTGTTTAACCCCTGCAAAGGTGTTAAACCCATAGTCAAAAGGGACAGTAAACAACTTGTAATTTTAATATTAAAGGTTTAGATATGCATAGTAAAACAACTTTGCAATACACTATTTATTTTGCCCCCTTTCCATATAATTTAGCTCTCATAATTGTGGCTCTTTAAATATTAGACTTGGAAAAGCACTCTGCAGACTTCTCACTGTAAACACTGCTATGATTATTATAGAATCATTAAATATAAAACTATTACAAATATGAATTCAAATTACACATACAATTACACAGCCCTTATAACACTGTAAACACACACACACACAATAAATATATATATATATATATATATATATATATATATATATATATATATATATATATATATATATATATATATATATATATATATATATATATATATATATGCTCAAAGAATGGTGTAAGGTTAGAAAAAAAAGTGGCCTGCAAAAGGGGGGTGTGTGTGTATATGAGATAGATAGATATATATACACACACACACACACATATATATATACCCCACCCTTTGCAGGCCACTTTTTTTTCTAACCTTACACCATTCTTTGAGCCCTTATAACTTTTTAAATTTTTTTTATCAGACAGCATTTAAAATATGAGTAACTGTACTTTTACATGTATTTATGTTGTGTTTAATGTAACTTTTTCTTCCTCTACCCTTTACATGAGCTCTGTAGTTGCCTTAACCTGACAAGCAAAAATCGCTATTGTGCTCAAGCAAACATTTACCGTCAACTCGTAATATGCTATTTCCATTTCACACAAAAAGCGGAGAAAAAACAGATATCACTCACGCACAACAGTTTGCATGCCACTTGTAATCTAGCCCCAAATAGACTGATCTTGCAGGGAGAACATACATACATACATACATACCCAGAGCTTGACTTCTTCTAAACTTTGTTTGCACAGCTTTGCTATAATGGTTTAAAGTCAATTTAACATTACTTTATAGAAACACCGGGGAATTTTTAAGTTAATTAACAAAGGAGGGGACAGAAGTAAATTAATTCCAGCAATAATCTAATCACAGTATAGCATGCTTCACAATGCACTCAAGCCTTTCTAAGGCAGAGAGCAGTTTTAATGGAGGATTTCAGGAAAAATAATGAATGTTGCACCTCTTCTTTCAAACTATGCTTAAAAAGGACCAGTTCACTCAATGTACAAAAACTCATTATCAGCAACATCGCATTAGCAAGTAAAGGAACGGAGAACACTGAATAATTATGTTCTGTGTAATCTATATTTTTACCTTTTTAATCAGCTTCTTTGTGTTGAAGCTCAACGATACTGGAACACCCAGATAAAAGGGTTGTGCTTAGAAAACTCTCTTTACCCGCCCTGTGACCTATCAAATCATTTTATTCAATTCTATGCAAAATAGCCGTTTTCTCTACTCCGCATGCGCCATTGCAGAGAAGGGCGTCCTCTACATCAAGGAAGTGTGCGCACATTATCAGGGGAGAGCTTGCACAGAACCCAAGTTCTTTGTATCTTTCCACATACAAGCTAACTCCAAAATTCAAAGCGCCTAGTTAGAAACATGCACCCGTGGCAAAATCTAATAGTTATACAATGTAACATACCCATTTGCTTAGGAAACCCTCAGATGATCCGTGAAATCTCACATTGCCGTTTATGCCTCACGTAACTAAATTCTCACATTGCAGGTTATCCCGTCACATTGCAGAATATCCCTCACGTAACTAACATCTCACATTGCTGGTTATGCCACACGTAACTGACATCTGACATTCCAGGTTATGTCTCATGTAACACATATAGCCTAAAATTACCAAATAGACAGTTCAACATTGGCCACAAGCAATCATTGCAGGATTAATAAGGAATTGGCAGCAAATTTATTCTATATGTATTACATGAGACATAACCTGCAATGTGAGTTACGTGTGGCATAACCGGCAATGTGAAGGGATAACCTGCAATGTGAGATGTTAGTTACGTGAGGCATAACCTGGAATGTGAGATTTCACGGATCATTTGAGGTTTTGCTTAGCAAAAGGGTTTGTTACATTGTATAACTATTAGAAACAAGCATCCATGGAACAAATCTAACTATGCACTGAGAATGTTGTTCAAAGCTGTCAGTGATCTGTGGGATAGTCTAACCTTCGGTACAGCGAGGGTGCCTTCTGAGACTGCGCAAAAATTAGGAGTCTGGACACAAGCAAAATTCTAACTGCAATGAGGAACACGGACGCACTTTTATTTAGTGCTTGTCCGCATTTACACTTGTGATTACGTCATTGGAGGGCCAGAACTAGGAAGTAACTTCGGACTAAACGCACAGATCAAAAAGGTAAAATACAAAAGAACAAAAAAAAAACTATATGATGATAATAATGTGCATTTAGTGTTTCAGACTAGCATACTTACATTATTAAAAGCTTTCAAATAAAATTAAAACAATTTTGGGGTGAACTGTCACTTTAATTAAACATAAGAACAGTTAACTTCAGTTTAAGTATAGGGAATACAAACTGCTATCAAATTATCAGTGTCCCTGTCATGCTGTGAAAACTCACCACTTCAAGGAAGAAATCCACATGCGGTCGTTTATGTACAAAGAATCGCACAGGATGTTTATCTATAACAACCTTGGATAAAAACAAAAAAGAGAAAGAGTAAGGTAAAGTTAAAAAATAGAATGACAATGAAAGGACTGGGAAAAAAAAAATAGTAAACAGGGTGGCCAGAAAAGCAAAAGATGACTAACAAGTGACAGAAGAAAAGAAAAAAAAAGGTCTGTGTGTGTCACAAAAGGAAGAATCAGAGACCGGAAATGATGAAAGATGGCAGTAGCATTGATCATGTCAGGTGTGAGTAAAAAGGTGAATTGTAAGAGGAGAGAAGGTGAATAGCAGAAAAGGTAGTGACCAGCAGCTGTGGTGGGGGGCTGGCAGATCGACTAACTTTAAGTATAAAGTCAGGTGGAGTTCCTGGTCGTACTGTTGGTCGCAAGACACCATCATGATGAGAGTGGATGAGCGTTTCATCCAAATCCAGTACAAGGACTTTCCTTTTTACCTGACCTGAAAATAAAAAAACACAGACTGAGCAAAAGAAGCGGAATCTGTTGGCGCTCTACAAATAACAGATAATAACATCAGATAATAATAAAGAGAAGGATTCAACTGATAGGATGAGAAGCTAATGTATACATAAGAAAATAAAAATAGGTACACAACTGTCACTCATAGAATGAACTTACTGAGTCTGTTCCTAGACGTTGGAGAGATAGGAAGAATATCATATCTCACAGTCTGGTACTGGATAACCTGCAGATATGGGACATGATAAAGACAGATTATTTAAACAATATGCCTAAATAAGCAGAGTAAGCTACCTCATAATACACAATCATCATGGCGCACCTACCTAAAAAAGGCATAAAATACAGATTGTAATTTTTCATAGATATTTGCAGAGTAGTCCTTGCTGTTTAGAGGAACATTTCTAGCACCAACAAAATGCTCTGTTTCATTTCATATTTAAATAAATACCATTTCTTTACAATGTGTTTAACAAGTTTAACTTGCACCTTAAACAAAGTTACATGCCTAAAACATCCTAGTCAGGTTACAAAGTAGGGGAATGCGCTTAAAACATTAATTTAAAGGAATACAGTGGAGAAATAAGAAATGATCTGTGCCCATAGAACAGTTAATTTTTAGCAAATAACATCATTAAAAAGGCATAAATGTACTTAGCAAGCAACTAATAAGTTGTTTTTTAATTCAAAGTAATTGCATACAGGGAAACTTTTTCAAATGGGTAGGCACTTTTTTTTCTACCCCACTGTCACTACATCTTGATTACATAGCTTTTCAATAACAAATACTGCGTTATTGACAGTATAGGTGGCAGTTTTAACAGGAATACTAAAGGCCAACCATGGTTGTCCATGCTATTATATAAGTTGCTTTATTCTCTTGGTATCCTTTGTTGAAGCAAGCACTACTGGGAGCTTGTTAACGCACTGGGTGAGCCAATAATGAAGCATACATGTGCAGCCACCAATCAGCAGCTGCTAAGCCTACCTAAGTATCCTTTTCAACAATGGATACCAAGATAACAACACAAATTAAATAGAAGTTAATTAGAAAGGGATTAAAATTAACATGCTCTATATAATAATAAAATAGGGTTTCATGTCACTTTCATTTGTTATGGTTTACAATAGCTACTGCACAATAAGGTGTTTCAAAATGGCTAAACATGCAAAAAGGGGGTCAAGATATCAGGAGTAGCAGGTAACATTTGGCCTAGCTTATAGATTAGGAATTTAATTTTTGAGGATATATATATATATATATATATATATATATATATATATATATATATATATATATATATATATAGCGTATTTAGGTTTTGTGCTGCCCTAGGCACTCAAAATTCTGCTGCCCCCCCCCCCCCCCACCCCAGGTTTAAGGCCTTTTTTTAAGACATATTTCTTTTAAAGTAGATGTTCACAAGGGCTTGCATTCACTCTGGTCACACACACACACTTATATATAGATAGATAGAGACATTATTTTGCAGGTCAGATGATTAAAGTGTTTATATCAGAAAAAAATATCCTTCACTGTATGATAGCTTGTCAGTAGGTAGTTGTTTAACCTTAAACATCTTCTTTGGTGATTGACAGTTATTTAAGCAAAATATCTGCTTGGATAAATATGTAATGAATATACAAACTGGCCTTTAAAAGTACTTAAAAAAATACTACAGTAGTTATGATAGGTTTAGGAATTGTATCCTAGGGGATAAAGTCACATGATACAATCATAATAAAGTATATACTTGTATTGTTTCTGAATGTATTAAATGCATACAACATATTTTCAGTTGTGTTTTAAGTCACATAGTTGTATAGATTCAGCAATAAATACTTATTCTTTGAATGTATGACAGACAGACAAACAGTAAATGTACAAGTATTTAGTGACTAATCCGTTTAAGTATTTTAATGCCTAATGAAGATGTATTGAAGGGAGAAAGGCATATGCTGTTTCACAGTGGTCACGGTGTAGTGCACACTGCACTGTGTAGTCTGTGTGAGTCTCAATCACGCAGTGGAGCCAGGAAGAATACCGCATTTCCTCTCAGTCCAGACCAGGCTGCGCAAGTGAGCTCTGCCTCCACTGTCACCACGTCATGCGCACCCACATACAATCCCATGGGATAGCAATAGCCGGGCCCTGGTTGATTTAGCCACCCGGCCCTGAGTTCAGTAGAGTGACCCTAGGGACTCAAAATTCTGCTGCCCCTTAAAAATCTGCTGCCCTAGGCACCGGCCTCGTTGGCCTATGCCTTAATACGCCCCTGTATATATATATATATTTAACTGACTAGAAAGGATGCACTCTATAGCACTTAATTATCCAAACAACTGTGTAAATGAAATAGGATCAAATTAAAAAACTACTAGGGGAATAACATTTTGGGACCACTCAACAAGTTGCTTGTCCTCTTCAATATAAATGAGTATAGGGAGGTACCAGTGTGACATACTACCAGTTACAAACAGGATACTGAATCTGCAGTTCTGAATCTGCTGTCAAAACTAGTATGGTTAAATCAATTAAACTCCATAAACTGTGACAAGGAAACAAAATAACTCTTCATTATACAATAACCACCCTGTGATAATGCAACTGTGTATCTACATAATAAAATATTTAAGCAGTGAATCTGCAGTTCTAAATCTGCTGTCAAAAATAAACAAAGCAACCCCCCTTCACTATATAATCACCACGCTGTGATATTGCAACAGTATCTACATAATCACACTAGCATGCTGGGTAGAAGGACCAGATAGTAAACCAATCCCATTCTACAAAAAAAAACTGTAATAATGTTGCAAATTGCTTCAGATTTCTTTTACAATAGTAACTAAAGAATGTTCAATGTAGTATTAATCGATTTTATATTCAAATATAATACAAGATAATACAATAATAGTTCAGCGGATCAATATTATCCCACATGCAGATTTAAAAATTAGTAGGAGTCCATGAGCCTCCCCCTTAAATATATATATTTTATTATTATTAGTGATATGTAATTAGCCTCTATTATGACAGATCTCATGAGATAAAAGCCTGATAATAGCCATAATAGGTTTTTGAAACAAACACTTCTTACACAAATACTTCTGCTGCACTTTTTCTTTAATTTGGCTTTACTACCATCATCTGTGTGTATATATATATATATATATATGGCTTGGAATTTCCAAATTTCACAGACTATAAAAGGAAAAGTAAACACCTTGCAATTACAATACATTTCTGTTTGCTTGCTATATATAGTAGCATATCGGTTTTAAAAAACTTAAGTTTGCTGCAACTGTTTTTTTTTTTAACAGCCAACACCACCACTTTCCTTATTTGAAGCAGCCAATCCAGGCTTGAGTCTAAAGACAGCATGGCTAGCGAAGATCATTACATTAGTTTAAAGTAAACTATTCTGCAGTTATTTATTAGAGCTGATTAGGGAAAGATATGTAGCATGGTTAGTCATGAGATGTCAGCGAAGTACACTTTATGCTCTGAGAATTAGAAACCACATTTTTTTAGGGCTAAAGTACATGGAAATATAGAGAGAGAAAAAATCAAAGTATATTACAAAGTTACTTTAATATGCATAACTAAACATTTCATACTAATAAAGCAAGGTTCTTACTGCCCCTTGAAGGAACTAGGCTTTTCCCGTTGTGTGTATTAATTAATATGATGTTGTATACTGAATTTGAAAATGATATCTTCAAGAAAAGTATGTTTAGGTTTTCAGAGGAATTATCCGCTTTAATCTTTGGCTGAGTTGGTGCTGACATTACATAAGTGTTAAACAGTTTATGCAGACATTTCTGGAACAACTACATAAAGCGCAACAGTGCCTCGGAATAGGTTTGTGGGCTCTAACCTGGCAACAGTTTCACCTAACAGGTAGGACATACTCACAGTGCGGACCTGCTTCCTCAGCAAGTACAAAACGAAGCTCCACAGTTTGACCGCGAACGCTACGAAACCTCGCAGCCCAAGCAGCCCCGGAGCCCGCATCATCCCGGGGAAGCTTCAGGTAACAAGAGAAGGGACGGGGGAAGCTTCCTCTTGATGGAACCGGTGCGGGAGCTTCCGGTGCCGGTATCACGCTGCAGAAGAACAGGCGTTTTTTTCTTCTGTGTTAGTCTTTTACCAGGTTTAACGGAAGTCAAAGAAAAGTGAAGATTTTAGTTCCAATGGGTATTGGGGAAAGGGAATTACTTTCCGCTAACGCTTTCAGTCACATCCCGGTCACGGCTGTACAGCGGAGCCGTATGACAGCCGCCATGGCGGAACGCCCGCGTCACTTCCGATAATGGAGGGTTGTCAATCCACTGCGCATGTGCGGTTTCGTTGGAACGCACAAGAAGCGTTACGAGCATGAACAACGACGCTAGCACGCATTAACTTACTGTGCATGCGCACTATAATTGACTAGTGTTTTTTGCGATGTGTTTTCCCATTCGCCATGGAAGTGACTTTCAGTTCTCTGTCTCGTGACTTTACTTTCAGTTTAATCTATAAAAAACCAAACCAAACAACATGCAAAAAGACCATATCGCACGACTTGTAATCTTGCCCATAGAGAGTACCCAACAAATATAATAGTGAGTGCTTGGATCCACCCATTGGATATATATCTATATACATATATATATTATATTTATTGGAGTAGTCGTGTGTTAGTCCAGTGATTTAGATACCAAAATAACAAGAATATTGCACTGAGCAATGATACTTTTTTATTGGAATAACTATATATTTATAAGTAGACAAGCTTTCAGGATATTTCTCTCTCAAGTCTGAAGCAATACCCAGTATTGTTTCAGACTTGAGAAAGGGAGGAATATCCTGAAAGTTTGTATATTTATACATATATAGTTTTTCCAATAATAAAAAAATATTGTTTAATGCAAAACTTATTTATATATATATGTATATACATACACACAAAGACACATTATAATATATATATTATTTATATATACAAATCCAATAGAATGCCAGTGTGCTTGCAGAGTTAATGTACAAGACAAAAAGGCAAGCACTCACTGATCTTAAACTATGTTAGTGCTCTGTAAAGTTTTGGGGACAGCTGAGGTGGGTTAGCTGTCCCCAAAGCATCATAAGGAACCAATGAATGAAAGAGTGATTAAGACCAGTGAGTTGTTTTCACAGGTTGTGATTGTTTTTTTACCACAATGTACAGGTTAAAGTCCTTTAAATTATACAGCGAATAGTATCATGGAATTTGCAGATGCTGAAATTTATGTCGTGTCACTTTAAAGGGACACGATTCACTGATGTTGAAGCACTTGAATGTGATACAGCATAACTGTAAAAAGCTGACTAGAAAATTATGGTTGTAATATTTTCCTGCAACTGAAACACTATACAAATACACAGAGTTACTATTTGTTTTTAGAGCGTGGGACTGGCCTATCCTAGTGTATCCTATTTTTTTATTTTGCGCATAAGCATTTTTATTAAAACTTCACTTGATTGCGCTTCTGTTTGTTTGTGTTTTTCAGATGTTGTTTCAAGTGGGATCAGAAGATTCCACTTTCCTAAAGAAAGCTGCACCTGATACAAGGTATTGTTAGTTTTCTAGCTGCTTACATGGGCACAGTAACCTGAAGACTGTTGGTAGACCCAAAGGTCGGGTGTCATGAAACCTCATGATTTTAGGATTTCATTAATTAATTATTGTCTCTGTGTGTCTAGGTATTGCAGTGTTTGCTATTAACTGCTTTTTAACATAGACCAGAACTCTAAAAAGTCAAACTTATGGGACCAATCATTTTTTACTACCTGCATCTTGTTCAACAAGGTGTGACAGAAGACAGAGACAGAGGTCAATTATAGTTGAAACACTAGAATATCTCAACATGTTTTAATTACTTGTGTAATTAAATGTATTTAATTTTGATTTTAGCAAAATAAAATTGCCATTCTGCATGAGAGGCTGCGGACAACAGCCAAGCTCCCTTGGGACAAATATATAAGCTTGCAGAGTATTAGGTTCTGTTATGTTTTCTACTTTTTGTTTGCGTATGTATCTGTGTTTGTTAATTCCATTTTTATATAAATGCACTGTGACTCTTTTTTTTGTTCATAATAAATGTTTCTTTATTAAGTTTTGGCCTTTGTCTAATATTTTAACCATGTTACCGACGAGAATAGTAATAACAGTATTGTGTTTTTCTAGACTGATTTTTGACAAATTGTGTTTTGGGATTTTTAATCTGTTAGTCTGGGTTTATCTTTAGGATTTCCCATACAATAATCTTAAAGTGGTGGCAGCAGAGATAGTTTAGTTTGAGTGGCATTAAAGGGGAGTATGGGCATTTTTATGGGTCTAGAACAAACTAGACAGTGTATGTTGACCCTTGCACCCACTGAATTAATTCACAGGCTTGCCTGTATTAGCTAGACTTTGACACACTGGTGAAGGTGGAAAGGGAAAGTTAACCCTTTTTATGACAAACTGGTAAATGTTACAGGGAGGGTAAAACTCTGTATGTCACAAACTGGTTGCTAGTGGTGGGGATATATTTATTATTAGAATTTAGTACTTTGTGGATTTGCTAGTGTGGAAAGACAAGTGATAAAAGAAATTGTGAATTATATAGTCACACATTGCAAACAGTTTCCCTCCCTATTATCTGTTTTTCTTTTCTATTTTATTTTCAATATGTATGCATCCATCAGAAGTCCAAAGAATCTCTTGAACTTTTGTGTCAGGACAGAGGGATAACATCCTGGGCAAAAAAACTAAAGAGGGACTTATCCGAGTCTTGATGAATTATGACATATAACGTGCAGAGCAATGCAGCAAGCCTCAAACACAGGAAAAGTACAAGCAGATGTGGGCCGAGATTCATCAAGCACTGGAGATCCCTTGGACTGTTATTTGCAAACTGTTCTAAAGCATATGGGCTCAGCAGACCCACGTCTCCATATGCAACTGATCCTAAAATACCAAGAACAGCAAGCTGCGGAACGACAAGCGGAGAGTATCAACTAGAGCTTGCACGACTGGAGAGAGCAACTGCCTCACCTATTATTAGTGAATTAACGAGACTCCTCTGTACTCAGACCGAGTGCAGAGAATTTCCCTACTCTAGATAAAGATGGGGATCTGGATGTATGCTGGCGCAGCTTTGAAAAAGGCTGGCAGGCAGTACCAGTTGCCATGGGACCAGTGTGCAAAGTATCTCACCCCTGGTCTAAAAGGCCCTTGCATTGCAGGGTTTGGCAGAACTGCCTCTAAAGTTTGATCAGGACTATGATACAATTAAGGCTGTACTGCAGAGGCGGTATAACTTGAATCCTGAGGTTTACAGGAAGAAATTCAGGCCTCAGCAGAGGGGTACCTAAGAAAGCTAAACTGCAATTGTGGAAAACCTGAAAACAGCAATTTAGCAGTGGATCAGAGGACCAAAGATTACCACCATGGAGGACCTGGAGGATCTGATGGTCAAGGAACAGTTCATGCAGCTGTGCCCAGCAGAAGTACAGGAGTGGGTGCTGAATCAGAAGCCCAAACAGCACTGGAAGTGGGCGAGCTTGCAGATTTGCTTACACATCAGGGAGTTGACAGGCTACATACTGTGCTTTCCTTTATTGAATACTCTCTACTTTTTTCCTATCCCCCCACCAGTAGGGATATGTTCACATTAAGAGATAATCTGATTCTAAAAATAGAAAATACTGATATAACAACAATAGAATTAGAGAATCCAGAGGATGATATTAATGATATATTAAATGATCTTGAACAAACGCTTACCAAAGAACTAAAACACAAAATAGAGGTATCATTTATGCAAAAATATATAGAAAAAAACATTGTACCCAGGGGCCTCCATTTGAAAAAAGAATGTACATTTGAACTTCAGAAAGGATTCTCCACCGAATAGTACAAAACTTTAGAAAAAGCATCTATCACAATAGTGCAAATTATAATCAAATCACGAAAAAAAACACTAGAAGAATATACACTAAAAGTTAATGATTTCAAAAATAAACTTCAAGCACACATGATTAATAGCACATATATTGATAGGCAAAAAGAAATAATAAAATATTTAAAAAAAACTGAATGATAATATTATAAGTGGGAAACTTAAAAAAGTAACAAGAGATGAATGTGATTACTCTGAGACAGAGGAAAACAATTTAGAAACACCTAGAGAAAAAGAAAAAAACACAAGTAAAGAACAAAAAGACACAAAAACACACTTAAAAGTTTTTTAAAAAACAAAAAATATTGAGAAAGGATATAAATCTACCAATAGACATGAGGAATAAAAAATCAACTATCTTTACAATAGAGAAAATTAAGGTAGAGGAATTGAAATTAGAAATAGGAATATAAATTGGAGTTATGACCAAAAGCAGAACTATACTCCTAGGAGAAATGAAAATTGGAGAAATTACCAACATGATGATTCATATAATTATTATAAAGATAGAGAATATCCAGATATACATCACATAGATAGAGAATACTATAATCACACATATAATAGAAATAGGGAACACAAAAATCACAATTTAAATTCACATTGGAATACACGTCCATATAGGAGACCAAATAGAGATTATAGAGAAGACAGAGACTATAGAAATCATAGAGGGGAGAATGAACACTCTAACAGAAGCACTAATCCAAATAGAAAATGGTATCCCAAACAACACAATTGGGGAAAAAAAGGAAAGTGGATTACCGCTTAAAAATAGGTTTGATCCCATACAAGATATAAAAGAAAGGGAATAAAAAAGGGACTCAGAAAGAGCAGGTATCTCAACAGATTTTTTAGAGTTAGAAAGGAGAGTAAATGTGAAACAAAAAGCAAAAAGAAACAGAGAGGAAAGAGAGGAAGAGGACGGTAAACAAGAGAACCAAAAGAGGTCAAGGTAGCTAGCACTGCGAAAAGCAATGTTATTTTCAATTTAAGTAACCTTAAATTAAATGAGAAACAAGAGCAAGTCCTTCAAAAAGGTTTATCATTTGCACCCTCAAATAAATTAACAAATTTGAAACACTCATTAATATAAATCAATATATAAGAAAGCTAACCCTAAAAAGATACTTCATAAAAAATCCCTGTGAGTCAAATGTCACTGAGAATCAAAAATATATCCTCACCACACTTAAAAATTAATCATCATTTTATCCTACTAGTGAAAAGGGAGATAATATTAAACAATTTGAAAATAAGTCAAGAAAGATCTAGAGAACTATAAAAATAAAGACATTAAATTTAATTTAACAAAGGAAGAATATAACACTCTAAAAGACCTTAAAGAGAACAAAGATATTATGATAAAACAAGCAGACACCAATGACTATCTTTTTTTTTTTAAATCTTTTATTTGTTGCATAAGCCATCAAAAATAATACAATCATACTGATCAAATGATATCTGCCACGCAGGGCACAATAACAAACTTTATAACAGATATAGATTGAAAGAAATTTAACAGTTTTGTATCATTCCTCCATAATTTGTCAGTATCTAAACAAAGACTTGGCTTAGAATTTTTCTTTTATCCTAAATAATAAAAAAGAAAAAAGAACAAAACCAAAGCAAAGCAAAACAAAACAAAAAAACGACAAAAAAAAAAAAAGGGGGAACCCCTCCAACACCTCCCCGCTCAGTGCTTCCTATGTATAATATCTAATTTAATCTTGAGATTATTCTCTGTAGCTAGAGATCCATGATGCCGGAAATTCATCATGTAGTACTAACTCCATAAAGCTATCTGAACTTAAAAACGGGGATAATATTCGTTTTTGAATATGAGGTGAATATGACTTAATTATTGGTAACCAATCTAGCAAAAACCTTTTTATTTTATTTTCTTTGGCGGATTTTAGGTGAAAGGACTCAAAGATTATTTGATTTTGTATTCCCTGAGTAAGCATAGAAAAAGAAGGGGCCGCTTTCGCTTTCCAATTTTTTGCTATAAGATGTCTAGTTGATAGAATAATTTAAGTCAAAGTTTTTAATCTCAAAGGAGAATTAATAAGTTGAATATTGAGAAAGATAATACTCTCTGGTTTGAATAGTATATCAACACCATAATATTTTTTTAGCCAGAAGGATAATTTTTTCCATAGTTGTATCAATCTTGGGCAATAATAGAACATATGTAATAGATCTGCTTTAGGGTACGAGCAACGAGGACAGTTAGCAGATTGTGAGATATACATTTTTGACAATTTAGCTGGTGTTATATAGAACCTATTTAGGATTTTGAAATGTGCTTCTTTCCAACTTGATGGGGCTCGGCTCCTATTAACCAAGCTGCAGCTCTGTTCTATTTCTCCATCTTCTAGATTAGGGCAATCTCGTGACCAAGATATAAAGATGTTATTAAGAAAAATAAGGCTCTGTTTATTCAACATGATATCATACATGAGAGAAATTGAAGGTAGTCCTATTTTGAATTTCAAAATACATTTTTTAATATCAGACCATGCCAGAGACCGGTCCAGACCCCATGATTGATTACTGACATAGTGTCTTAGCTGAAAATAGGCAAACATGTCCTTTCTAGGAAGGCCAAATTGAACGACAAGAGACTCAAATGTATGAATGTAACCATCATTATGTAAAATTTGGTACATGTTTATAAGTCCTTGGTAGGCCCATCTTTTAAATACGGCCTGGGTATGTCCTGGAGAGAAATCTACCGTGCCAATTATCGGGAGAAATTCGGAGAAGGAATAATCTAGTCCTAGAAAAGTACAAAGTTTTTGCCAGGCTTCAATAATATTTTTTATAGTTATCAATCTACTAATATTAAATGGTAGCTCTTTATGTGTACAATGTAAACTGGCTTTAATAGAAAAAGGATATATCATATAGCTTTCCATAGACGAACAAGAAAATATATTTGTGTCTGCTAACCAGTCTATAGCAATTTTGGCTAAACACGCAATATTATATAATTCGATATTAGGTAAAGCAAGACCAGCTAAACCCCGAGGATGCATTAGTTTTCTTAACGCGATACGTGGTTTTTTGTTCTTCCAGATAAATCTGGAAAATATAGAATATAATTTACGTAAATCGGTAGAAAGAAGGAATAAAGGTAGGTTCTGCAACGGGTGTAATAATCGTGGGAATATAATCGTCTTAATGACGTTGACACGAGCAGACAATGAAATAGGTAACGATACCCAACTTTCTAAGTCAGTTTTAATTTTTCGCATAAGAGGAGGTATATTGAGTTTATACCAGAGTTTAGGATTAGCATGTATGTAAATACCTAGATATTTCACTATTTCCAAAGTTTTGAAAGGATGGATAGAGTTTGAATGACTATTTTTCTTGATCCACATTAATTCGCTTTTCTTGTAATTGATTTTATAGCCTGAGAAAGAGCTAAAAATATTCAAGCTTTTCATTACACTGGGGATTTCCTGTGCTACATTTTCTAGAAATATAAGCAGGTCATCTGCGTATATAAGAAGTTTTAAGACTTGGGAGCCAAACCTAATACCTTTGATTGTCTCCCTAAGCCAAATTGCTAGCGGTTCTAAGGCAATGTTAAATAAAAATGGTGATAGGGGGCAACCTTGTCTTGTACCTCTTCCTAGAACCAGCGGAGCGGACAAATTACTGTTAATAAGAAGATATGAAATAGGATTGTTATAAATATTATGTATAAATTGTGTAAATTGATTTTTAAAGCCAAATTCCTGAAGAGATCTAAATAAATAGTTCCATATAATCGCATTGAAGGCTTTTTCAGCATCCAGGCTAACTATCGCTATATTCTGATCAGGTTGTACCCGTTCACTTTTATCAGCATTCGATAAGTAATCTATACAAGTCAAAAGTTTGCGAATATTTTTGGAAGAGTTTCTTGTGGACATAAAACCTGTCTGATTAGGGTGAATTATTTTATCAAAAGAGATTGAGAGTCTGGAAGCTATGATAGAAGTTAAAATTTTCTTCAATATTAATGAAATAATAGCTGCTGTAAAATTTTTAGAAATCTGTTGATCTTTACTGAAATAATAATTAAACAGTTTTTCCAGTGTCTCTACAATCTCTTCCGATAAGATTTTAAAGAATTCAGCCGGTAAACCGTCAGGTCCAGCAGCTTTATTGAATTTGGTTTTATCTATGGCTTTCTTTATTTCATCTTGCGTTATCGGGCTATTTAAGGCGGACAGATCCGTATCTGATATTTTAGGGATATTCATCTTAGACCAGAATATTTCTTCCTGTAAAATGTCAGTCTCCCTATTTGTATAAAATTGTTGATAATATGAGTGAAAGAAATCCCCAATTTCTTGAGAATTTGTGTATCTATTATTATCTTCTCTTATGGTCAATATCAATTTTTTTTTTCCTATTTTTTGTCAGCTTGGCCAAATATTTAGCAGAACAGCCATGGAAGCTTTTATAGTAGAGATTATTTTTAATTTCTTCTTGAATTTTTTGTTTTATTACAATATCCCTTTCCTGTCTGGCTTTAAGATAATTCCTCCAATTTAGATCATTTCGGGTATTAATATATTTTTTATATGTATTTTTAACTTGATTAGACATAGAAATTTCCTGAGCAGACGCCTTCTTTTTCTTAGTACACATGTAGGCTTTAATCTGACCTCTTAGGACCGCTTTTGCGGCTTCCCAAAATGTCTCTATTCTATTGAAATATTAAATATTATTAGTACAGTAGTCTCTCCATATTTGTTTTAGCCATAAAGAAAATCTTGCATTATTATAGAGATATCTAGGAAAATAAAAGATTTGGTTTTTACTCTTATTTTGAGTTAATGAAGGGAACAAGACCGATATACTGGCATGGTCCGAAATGACAATATCATTTATCTGTGGATCTATCTGAGAAATAGATAACGTTTCAGAGACTAGGATATAATCAATCCTTGAAAATGTTTTATAAGTTTTAGATTCGCACGTAAACGTGCGTGTATCAGGATTGCTAATTCTCCAAATATCAACTAGTTTCATTTTATGGCAAAAGGATTTAAAATATTTGGCTTGTCGGTCATATTCTTTTTTATTTCTAGTATCAAGTCTATCAAGTTCAGTACATATAGACATGTTAAAATCGCCCCCAACTATAACGTACTGATTGATATAAGGGAATAATTTAGTCTGGATTAGCCTCCAAAATTTGGGAGAAAAGTTATTTGGAGCATATAAATTACATAATAGTAATTTTGTATTGTGGATTTGAATGTGAAGTAATATAAATCTAGTCTCAGGGTCTTTTTCACAGTTTAAGATTCTATACGAAAGATTTTTATTAATTAGAACAGCAACTCCACTTTTTCTAGTTGAACAGGGGGTGGCTATGACTTCACCAACCCATTTAATTTTTAATTTAGGAATTTCAATATCTTTAAGATGAGTTTCTTGGAGGAAAGCGATACTGGGATTTAACTTACCTAATCTTTGAATAACAGATTTGCGCTTTATTGGTGTCGTTATCCCTCCGACATTCCAGGAAAGGAGTTTAAATTCCTCAGCTAGCCTTAAACCTGTAGAAGTAATTGTCTATATAAAAGTATTTAAGTTTCTCTTTCTTCCTTTCTAGAACTAGCTTAAGTAACACGTCAGAAAAAAGTCTATCATCATCTGAGGATAGGGAGGGAGGAGGGGAAGAAAAAAAAAAAAACCCCACCCAAAAAGGAACCAACTAAAAATACGACTAAAACTGCCATTATGAACTATCAGATATATACTTTTGCGCTTCCTCTATAGAATCAAGGGTTATCCTATTACCATCTTTCATTATTACAATTCTTGCAGGATAAAGCATACGTGCATTCTCTCCTCTGTTGATCGATTGGGTACAAAACGGGGCCATGTTTTTTCTTTTAAGGGTAGTTTCATTTGAAAAATCTTGGAACAGCAAAATTTTCTTGCTAGCTATAGTAAATGTTTCCCTTTCCTTAAAGAGCTTAAGCATTTGGATTTTGTCTTGAAATCTAAGCAATTTAAATATGCATATTCTATTTCTAGTTGTACCATCTTGGTTGGTCCTTCTGGGACCAATTCTATGGGCTCTTTCTATTGATAATGGGAGTTGTTGTGGGGGAAAGCCTAAAGCTTGTGGAAGTATAGTAGATGTAAAATGTAATAGATCTTCATATTCTGGGGTATCAGGTAGCCCAACAATTCTTATATTGTTACGCCTGGAGCGATCCTCTAGGTCCTCCAGACGGTTTTGTAAATGATTAATTTTAGAATCTTGTTTTTGCAAAGTATTTTCATGTGTGTTAACTAGGTCCTCTAGATCAGAGATTCTAGTTTCCGCCTCTGAGATTCTATTGGCAAACTGTTTTACTTCGGTAGAGATAAGATCTAATCTGGATGAGATATTTGACAGGTCTTTTTTAATAGAATCAAATTGTGGCAAAAATAATTGGCTCAACTGTGTCATTAAAGTTTGTGTATCAGGGGGATTGGCCAGAGCTTCTGAAATGAAGTCTGAACTAGCATCCATTGGTTTACTTTTTTTGTCTTTAGATTTTGCAGGCATTATGGGTGAATGTTGTTTCACCTGCGTGACGAATCTTTCCATTAAAGTGTGGATAGTAATAGAAGTAAAGTGAATGTGTATTTATCAGGGATTCGGATTAGTGGGGTGAAGGTTATTGTGTGACAAAACAAAAAATAAAAAATAAAAAAGAAGCAACCCCCTTCAAGGGCAAACAGTGTTTTTCTTACAAAAAAGGTAAGAAAAAGAGAGAAAAGAAAAAGTGAAAAAAGTGGGGTGAAAAGTGTGTTGTTTTTTTTTTTGTTTTTTTTTTGTGTATATTAAACTAGTGTGGCTAGAGCCTATTTGTATTAATAAATATAATATCTAAGACAAGAGGATATTTGTTTGCCCTGATCTGCAGATACTAGTCTTATTCAGACAAGATTTAAGACGTTTGTTTTCTTAACATACGTGATCACTACTTTAGTTGATTGCTTTTAACAGCCATTTGAGATTGACATACAAAAAAAGAAAAAAGAAACCATATACACTTTGTTCAGTAGTAAATATATAAGAACATTTTGGATTAGTTAGTTGCTAGACTTGACCATCTAAGAAACATATAAAACAGGCTATATTTAAAATAAAGAAAATAGGAGGAGCAGATATACAAATAGTTATGTAGACCTAGACCATCTATAATGATAATATTATGTGGATGTAAGAATTACTGCAGATATTGGGCTAGTAAGACAACATTAACAGCACATAATAAGTATGTAAAAAAAAAAAAGAAAATTAGAGTGATACGATGTTCTGAGAAGATAAATTCCCATAGATGTTATTTTGTTTTAGGGATATCAAAATTTTCATCAGATTATTATAGCAAACACATATAACTTTTTAGGCACAAGAGCATAATTTAGCAAGGTTTGTGTTTTTTTTTTTATGTACATATAAATATGGTTTCAGATTGCTGAAACAGAGCGATTAGATATGCAAAAAACAACTGCTGTCTTATTCTACTGATGCTACTTAATGTAGGATAATTATCAGCAAAAAAAAAAGAAAAACAGTAGGAAACCAACTTAAATAAAATACTTGCATGTCCAGAAATAAGGAAGACAGTTCTGTCTTAACAAATTTTGCTGAGGCCACTTGAAAGAGACACTGCTAGCCAGCTGGATGTCTAGGTAATTTTATGAAGAGCCAGGTGGCCAGTGACAGCAATCCCTGCGTCCGTTCCAAAAAGAAAAAGAAGAAAATCTGTTAAATGAAGACAGTATGTTATAATTTCTTCTTGAGACCTTCTCTTTCTTTTTTTTTTCTTCCCCCTTTCCTTTCTCTCCTTTCTTCTCCTTTCTTTGTTTTTTTCCCCTTTCCTTCTAGATGTTAAGGATTCCTCTAGTTAGTAGATCCATTTTCTTCTCCATAGGGTCAGCAAACATAACTCCTGCGGCTCGCAGGACTTCTTTTACAAGCTATAGATGAATCGGCAGTCTTTCCACCCCAGCAAAAGCAGAGAGCACCTGTCGCCTTGACAGACCTGTAACTTCTTGCTCAGTATGAGCCCTTGAAGCCGGGCAGCAGCTAACAGCCACTCACTTTATTTCTCCGATGTGAGAATAGGCTGGTCTGGTAAGCGTCTGTAGCTTCTCCTATAGGCTGTGGGTAACCTGGCGGCTTCACCGGCCGGCGGCACGGGAGCAGTACCTGCAGATCGCCAAACTGTGGCCTTTGTAAAAGCAGAGAGCACCTGTCGCCTTGACAGACCTGTAACTTCTTGCTCAGTATGAGCCCTTGAAGCCGGGCAGCAGCTAACAGCCACTCACTTTGTTTCTCCGCTGTGAGAATAGGCTGGTCTGGTAAGCGTCTGTAGCTTCTCCTATAGGCTGTGGGTAACCTGGCGGCTTCACCGGCCGGCAGCACGGGAGCAGTACCTGCAGATCGCCAAACTGTGGCCTTTGTATGATGGCAATAGTCCGTTAATGCTGTAGTGAGCGCAGATTTTTCAAGGTAAGGTGAGTCTCACTTCGAGATTGCGTCTAGGTGATGTCTTTTAGACGCGGTGTGGGGCCTTCGTCGGACAGTCTCCGTGGACCCGAAGGACTTACACCACTCGAGCTGCGACCGTGGCGAATCGGCCTTACGCCACTCAGGGACTTCGGCGCCTGTGAACCGGCCTTCTGGTTCACGTATCCGCTCAGCAGTAGGTCCGAGATGCTGGCTAGGAAATAGGCTTTGCGTTTAGCATAGAACGCTCAAATTGGAGAGCCGGCGTTGAGACAGCATGGCTCTGTGAGCACCGCCCCGGAAGTCCGGAAAGACCAATGACTATCTAAAGGAAGCTAGAAGAATTTTGGGAGATGAGTAAACCTATAAAAAACTTTTATCAAACCCTATAGAGAAACAAAAGAAAGAATTAAATACCCTAATCCGAGATGCTTCAAATAAGAAACTCATTAATACGAAGTAAAAAAATGTTTTTAATTATAGAATATCCAAAGACACTGATCTTTTATTTCCTGCCCAAAATACATAAGACCTTAAAAGACCCACTAGGCAGGCCAATTATATCGGACATAGATTCTTTGACAACAAATCTATCAAAGTATATAGACCAATTTCTACAGGAATATGTTAAACATCTCCATTCATATTTAAGAGATTCAACTCACTTTCTGAAAGAAATAGGGGATATAAAATGGGAGGAAAACTATATTATAGCCACAAGTGATGTCACATCACTGTACACATGTATCGATAATAAATTGGGACAAAGTGCAATAAAACATTTTTTAGATAAAGATCCAAAAATGCTAAAAGAACAAGCAGACTTTATTATTAAATGCATAGACTTTATTTTAACAAATAATGAATTTAATTTTGATGGTAACCATTATATACAACAAAAAGGGACTGCTATGGGTACCAAGTTCACGCCCAGCTATGCCAACTTATTCATGGGCTTCTTTGAAGAAAGAAACATTGAGGACGGCCCCCGGAGCGCGAACTTGGTACTATTCAAAAGGTTTATTGATGATATCTTTATAATTTGGAAAGGTGACAACAAATTATTACATCTATTCCTAGAGGATATGAATTGCAACAATCTAGGTCTAAAGTTTACAA
Source organism: Bombina bombina (assembly GCF_027579735.1). NCBI lineage: Eukaryota > Metazoa > Chordata > Amphibia > Anura > Bombinatoridae > Bombina > Bombina bombina. Next base: position 889,346,491 of record NC_069504.1, read on the forward strand.
GTTATGTAAGCAAAAACAAAATCCACTTCCTAGACATCGAGGTTGAAATAAAAGAACAAAACATTCAAACTAGAACTTATTTCAAAAAAGTTGACTCAAACAACTATATTCAAATTGAAAGCTGTCACCTGGACAAATGGGTATCAAATATACCAAAAGGACAACTGATGAGAATCAGGAAGAATTGTAGTTCTCTGGAAGACTATAAAGAATAAACTATGGTATTAAAAGATAAATTTAAAGACAGGGGCTATGACGAAGTTCAACTGGACAAATTGATAGACCAAATTGAGACCCTAAATAGAGTAGATCTGATGTCCCCAAAAAAACTCTTCATCCCATTTATAACTAAATATAGTGAACAACATAGGTGTATAAGGTCAATTTTAAACAAACACTGGCACCTAATCAGAAGAGATCACATACTAGGAGATCAAGTAAAAGAACATCCAGATATCATCTATAAAAAAGCTGAAAATCTTAAAAATTGGCTGGCACCTAGTGAGTTTAATAAAAATAAAAGGAAAGGGAAACAACATGATCTACGAGGAAATCCAGTAAAATGTTTTTTTTTCCCTGCTACTCATGCATCTCATGCAAACATAGCACAAAGAAAAAATAGATAACATCTAACACTAGAGAATTTAAATATAATATTACTGACACCATCAGATGCTTGAGTAAAGGAATCATCTATTTAATTCAACGTCCTTGTAAAATGCAATACTTAGGACAAACCCAGCGGATATTACGCAATAGAATTAGAGAGCACATGAACAACATAAAAAAAGGTTTTGAAGGACATACTTTATCAAAACACTTTAAAGAGAAACACAATAGTGATGTAAAATATTTTCAGTTCTGGGGTATAAAAAAGGTAGAAAAAGATTGGAGGGGTGGAAACTACGAAAAGAAACTACTATATCAAGAAGCCCAACTTATATTTGAATTTGGTAGTCTGTCACCCGAGGGTCTCAATGCAGAACTAGACTTTAACCCATTGCTTTAAAACTTATGTTAAGTAATCTAGGCTATGTTTAATCATACTAGGTCTAGCTTACACACACAAGTGGAGGCAAATAATACCCTTATATTTCTAACTTGTAAGATCCCATATGTGTAGTAATCCTGTCCCCAATATGGCATCTAAGAATATACACATGCATGTATAATACTTCCATACTTTATTTACTTCCTAGTTCTAACATATCTCTTCACAAAGCTCTATAGTGATATACAACATATAAGTGAGCCGGAATCTGCCTATACATATAATGTATATCATTACATAAGAGAGAATATAAGTTATAATTGAGTTGGACCCAGCTATACCTAGTGAAATCCACTCTTAAAGGCGGCAATAATAATATCAACACTATAGGACAAATGAGTTAATGTCATCTTAATATATGATGAGAGGAGCAAATGAATAATAATATTTATATACAATGATTTTTTCATATTAAAAAAATAGGCTTTACTTGAAAGCATTATTTATATGATGAATAGTCAATGTCCCAATAATGCTATCGTAATATATGATGAGAGGGGGTAAAGAATGATAATATCATTATACCATATTTCCCATATCTCTAAAACAGGTCTTATTTGAAAGCATTGTTTTTAAGTCTGCATGATTTGATATGTATGAAACTTTTTATATACCATATATTCCCATATCTCTAAAATAGTCTTTATTTGAAAGCATCATTTTCAAGACTATATGATTTGGTATGTATGAAACTTTTCTAGCAAACAGATAAAATGCTATAAATGGCAAATATGTATAAGTATCCCTTTCAATACATTGCCCTAAAATAAACTCCATGAAATGATATGGCAATTGGATACAATATCATGAAATAACGACAAAGTATCCTTTAAGAAAGCAGCAAGACAGGAAAGAAGAAATCTGGATTAACATGCCTTAGAACCAATCAAAGAGCAAAATTGCAGCAGGAAACTCCCATGAAGGCTACAAGAAATACTACAAAAGACACAAAGAGAGACCAGGTCATCTTGATAAAGGCCCACGACTGGCTGAAACGCAGAGACGTACCTAGATATTGCTATAGCCCAAGAACAGAGCGCTCTGACATATACTTGGGAGGAAACACGCTGACATTTTGCCCAATCTATTATACGACAATCTGACTGGTAGAAGGGTAACACATGACGTTACACACGGAAGCGGCCTATTCAAACTGCAGAGAGAACGCCAACAGCTGAATGCTGCAGATTCTGAAGTCGCATCCCACAAACAAGGGGAAAATGTGGTAAGAAACCTTAATGGCCCCTAAAGGACATCAACTACTATAAGGTAAACGTACCATAAAAAGTTGTTTTTGAACCGGGGGAATTAGAGGCTTCACATATCCCTAACCTAGCATACTGTCTAAAAAAATGCTCTAAGAGGAATGCTTGTAGCGACATTTTAAGATAATTATCCCTTCAAAAAATACCATCTTGTGGACATTTTAAACAAGTAATATTCAACTTCAAGCTCATATATATTCACTGTGATCCACAGAGATACACTTTAAGACTGTAATATATCTGAGGATATTTTCTATGGACATTGGTTTTAAACTTTTTGGACTGAATCCGTCCTTTAGTATTTTTTAGTATTTTTATACCACCGGTGGTCTCCATTTTTTAATCTTTTTCTGTATGAATGGATTAGTGTGATTGTATTTGCCACGACTGTACTACATTGCATAGAGGAACAGATTATTGTCCTTAATAAATTAATCATTTTGAACTTCCATTCTCGTTGATGTTGTTGCTTTTGAGCGCACTTTTTTAATATTATTATATGTATTTTTCCTGTGGAAAGTTGTAGAGGCTTTCCTTTTTATGTTGCTTACACATCAAGGGGTTGACAGGTTACATACTGTGTTTTCCTTTATTAGATTTCTATATGGCTAACAGATCACCTGTGAATAGGAGAAAAGTATTTCTCTTGTAAGGTGTATCCAGTCCACAGATCATCCATTACTTGTGGGATATTCTCCTTCCCAACAGGAAGCTGTAAGAGGATCACCCACAGCAGAGCTGTCTATATAGCTCCTCCCCTAACTGCCACCTACCAGTCATTCTCTTGCAGCTCTCGACAAGATAGGAAGTAGCTAGAGAGATGTGGTGAATTTATGTAGTTTATCTTCAATCAAAAGTTTATTATTTTCAAATGGTACCGGAGTTGTACTATTTTAGCCTCAGGCAGAAAGTTGAAGAAGAGTCTGCCTGTGGTTTTTGATGATCTTAGCAGGTTGTAACTAAGATCCATTGCTGTTCTCACACATAACTGAAGAGATGAGGTAACTTCAGCTGGGGGAATGGCGTGCAGGGTCTCCTGCTATGAGGTATGTGCAGTTTAAATTTTTCTAGAGAAATGAATATGCTAGAAAATGCTGTTAATACCGGATTTATTTAAGGTAAGCCTGATTACAGTGATTTAATAAAGACTAGTATCATGCTTGCTGTAAAAGGTAATATTCTTATTACTTTCTCACATTACTGAAAATAGATAACGTTTGCTGGAAGTGTTTAAACGTTTTTTTCTACATATTGGTGATAAAACTTTATTGGGGCCCAGTTTTTTCCACATGGCTGGCCAGATTTTGCCTAGGGATAGTTTTTTATGGCCCTCTCACTGTGAGTACAGGTTGGGAGGGGCCTAATTTCAGGCCTAAATCGTGCAGTAGTTTTTGCAGCTTGAGACTTCCAGCTTCCCTAGGAGTCCCCTGAACACTTAGGACATCTACAAAGGGTTTTTGTGCCTTCAAAAGTCATTGTATGAGCAGGTAGGGTCACAGCAGAGCTGTGGCAGTTTGTTGTGACTGTTTAAAAATGTTTATATCGTTTTTTTGATCCGGTTTTGAAACTAAGGGGTTAATCATCCATTTGCAAGTGGGTGCAATGCTCTGTTAGTCTATTACACACAAATTTCGTAAGATTTACTGCTTTTTATCACTGTTTTTCAATTTCTGACAAAATTTGTTTCTCTTAAAGGCACAGTACCGTTTTTATTTTTTGCTTGTTTACATTTATCAAAGTGTTTTCCAAGCTTGCTGGTCTCATTGCTAGTCTGTTTAAACATGTCTGACATAGAGGAAACTCCTTGTTCATTATGTTTAGAAGCCATTGTGGAACCCCCTCTTATAATGTGTACCAAATGTACTGATTTTACTTTGTTATAAAGATCATATTTTGTCTTTAAAAGATTTATCACCAGAGGAAATTGACAAGGGGGAAGTTATGCCGACTAACTCGCCCCACGTGTCAGAACCTTTGACTCCCGCTCAAGGGACTCCCGCTCAAGAGGCGCCAAGTACATCTAGCGCGCCCATGGCGTTTACTTTACAAGACATGGCGGCAGTTATGGATCATACCCTTACAGCGGTATTGTCCAAACTACCAGGGTTACAAGGAAAGCGAGACAGCTCTGGGACTAGAAAAAATACAGAGCTCTCTGACGCTTTAGTAGCTATGTCTGATATCCCCTCACAATATGCAGAAGCTGAGGCAGGAGAGCTTCTTTCTGTGGGTGTTTTTTCTGACTCAGGGAAGATGCTTCAACCTGATTCTGATATGTCTCTATTTAAATTTAAGCTTGAACACCTCCGCGTGTTGCTCAGGGAGGTTTTAGCTACTCTGGATGACTGTGACACCATTATAGTGCCAGAGAAATTGTGTAGATTGGATAAATACTATGCAGTGCCTGTTTACACTGATGTTATTCCAATACCTAAAAGGTTTTCAGAAATTATTACTAAGGAATGGGATAGACCAGGTGTACCGTTCTCTCCCCTTCCTATTTTTAAGAAAATGTTTCCAATAGATGCCGCTACACGGGACTTATGGCAAACGGTCCCTAAGGTGGAGGGAGCAGTTTCTACCCTAGCTAAGCGTACAACTATTCCCGTCGAGGACAGTTGTGCTTTCCTAGATCCAATGGATTAAAAGTTAGAGGGTTACCTTAAGAAAATGTTTATTCAACAAGGTTTTATTCTCCAGCCTCTTGCATGCATTGCCCCGGTCACTGCTGCTGCGGCCTTCTGGTTTGAGTCTCTGGAAGAGGCCTTACAGGTAGAAACTCCATTGGATGATATACTTGACAAGCTTAAAGCGCTTAAGCTAGCCAATTCACTTGTTTCTGACGCCGTTGTTCATTTAACCAAACTAACGGTTAAGAACTCAGGTTTTGCTATACAGGCGCGTAGGGCGCTATGGCTTAAATCCTGACGTTACTTCAAAGTCTAAGCTTCTCAACATTCCCTTCAAGGGGCAGACCCTATTCGGGCCTGGACTGAAGGAGATCATTTCTGATATTACTGGAGGAAAAGGTCATGCCCTTCCTCAGGATAGGTCTAATAAATTAAGGACCAAACAAACTAATTTTCGTGCCTTTTGAAACTTTAAGACGAACGCGGCATCAACTCCCTCTAATGCAAAACAAGAGGGAAATTTTGCCCAGTCCAAGCCGGTCTGGAGACCTATCCAGGCCTGGAACAAAGGTTCAGCCCCCAATCCGGTAACGGATCTACAGGGAGTGCAGAATTATTAGGCAAGTTGTATTTTTGAGGATTAATTTTATTATTGAACAACAACCATGTTCTCAATGAACCCAAAAAACTCATTAATATCAAAGCTGAATAGTTTTGGAAGTAGTTTTTAGTTTGTTTTTAGTTATAGCTATTTTAGGGGATATCTGTGTGTGCAGGTGACTATTACTGTGCATAATTATTAGGCAACTTAACAAAAAACAAATATATACCCATTTCAATTATTTATTTTTACCAGTGAAACCAATATAACATCTCAACATTCACAAATATACATTTCTGACATTCAAAAACAAAACAAAAACAAATCAGTGACCAATATAGCCACTTTTCTTTGCAAGGACACTCAAAAGCCTGCCATCCATGGATTCTGTCAGTGTTTTGATCTGTTCACCATCAACATTGCGTGCAGCAGCAACCACAGCCTGCCAGACACTGTTCAGAGAGATGTACTGTTTTCCCTCCTTGTAAATCTCACATTTCATGATGGACCACAGGTTCTCAATGGGGTTCAGATCAGGTGAACAAGGAGGCCATGTCATTAGATTTTCTTCTTTTATACCCTTTCTTGCCAGCCACGCTGTGGAGTACTTGGACGCGTGTGATGGAGCATTGTCCTGCATGAAAATCATGTTTTTCTTGAAGGATGCAGACTTCTTCCTGTACCACTGCTTGAAGAAGGTGTCTTCCAGAAACTGGCAGTAGGACTGGGAGTTGAGCTTGACTCCATCCTCAACCCGAAAAGGCCCCACAAGCTCATCTTTGATGATACCAGCCCAAACCAGTACTCCGCCTCCACCTTGCTGGCGTCTGAGTCGGACTGGAGCTCTCTGCCCTTTACCAATCCAGCCACAGGCCCATCCATCTGGCCCATCAAGACTCACTCTCATTTCATCAGTCCATAAAACCTTAGAAAAATCAGTCTTGAGATATTTCTTGGCCCAGTCTTGACGTTTCAGCTTGTGTGTCTTGTTCAGTTGTGGTCGTCTTTCAGCCTTTCTTACCTTGGCCATGCACACCTTGTGCTTTTGGGCACTTTAGTGATGTTGCAGCTCTGAAATATGGCCAAACTGGTGGCAAGTGGCATCTTGGCAGCTGCACGCTTGACTTTTCTCAGTTCATGGGCAGTTATTTTGCGCCTTGGTTTTTCCACACGCTTCTAGCGACCCTGTTGACTATTTTGAATGAAACGCTAGATTGTTCAATGATCACGCTTCAGAAGCTTTGCAATTTTAAGAGTGCTGCATCCCTCTGCAAGATATCTCACTATTTTTGACTTTTCTGAGCCTGTCAAGTCCTTCTTTTGACCCATTTTGCCAAAGGAAAGGAAGTTGCCTAATAATTATGCACACCTGATATAGGGTGATGATGTCATTAGACCACACCCCTTCTCATTACTGAGATGCACATCACCTAATATGCTTAACTGGTAGTAGGCTTTCAAGCCTATACAGCTTGGAGTAAGACAACATGCATAAAGAGGATGATGTGGTCAAAATACTAATTTGCCTAATAATTCTGCACTCCCTGTAGTAGGGGGCAGACTTTCTTTCTTCGCCCAGGCTTGGACAAGAGATGTCCAGGATCCCTGGGCGTTGGAAATTGTGTCCCAGGGATATCTTCTGGACTTCAAAGCTTCTTCCCCAAAAGGAAGATTTCACCTCTCACAATTATCTGCAGACCAGATAAAGAGAGAGGCATTCTTACATTGTGTTCAAGACCTCCTAGTTATGGGAGTGATCCACCCAGTTCCAAAGGAGGAACAGGGGCAAGGCTTCTATTCAAATCTCTTTGTGGTTCCCAAGAAAGAGGGAACCTTCAGACCAATCTTGGATCTCAAGATCCTAAACAAATTTCTCAGGGTCCCATCTTTCAAGATGTAGACTATTCGAACCATCCTACCTATGATCCAGGAGGGTCAATACATGACTACCGTGGACTTAAAGGATGCTTATCTTCACATTCCGATACACAAAGATCATCATCGGTTTCTCAGGTTCGCCTTCCTAGACAGGCATTACCAGTTTGTGGCTCTTCCCTTTGGGTTAGCTACGGCACCAAGAATGTTTACGAAGGTTCTGGGGTCACTTCTGGCGGTCCTAAGGCCGCGGGGCATAGTAGTAGCCCCTTACTTAGACGACATTCTTATACAGGCGTCGAATTTCCAAATTGCCAAGTCCCATACGGACATTGTTCTGGCATTCTTGAGGTCTCATGGGTGGAAAGTGAACGAAAAGAAGAGTTCTCTATCCCCTCTCACAAGAGTTTCCTTCCTGGGAACTCTGATAGATTCTGTAGAAATGAAGATTTACCTGACAGAGGCCAGGTTGTCAAAACTTCTAAATTTCTGCCGTGCTCTTTATTCTACTTCTCGCCCTTCAGTGGCTCAGTGTATGGAAGTAATCGGCTTAATGGTAGCGGCAATGGACATAGTGCCGTTTGCCCGCCTACATCTCAGACCGCTGCAACTCTGCATGCTCAGTCAGTGGAATGGGGATTACACGGATTTGTCCCCTCTACTAAATCTGGATCAAGAGACCAGGGATTCTCTTCTCTGGTGGCTATCTCGGGTCCATCTGTCCAAAGGTATGATCTTCCGCAGGCCAGATTGGACAATAGTAATAACAGATGCCAGCCTTCTGGGCTGGGGTGCAGTCTGGAACTCCCTGAAGGCTCAGGGATCGTGGACTCAGGAGGAAGCACTCCTTCCGATAAACATTCTGGAACTAAGAGCGATATTCAATGCTCTTCAGGCTTGGCCTCAGCTAGCTGCGGTCAGGTTCATCAGATTTCAGTCGGACAACATCACGACTGTAGCTTACATCAACCATCAAGGGGGAACAAGGAGTTCCCTAGCAATGTTGGAGGTTTCAAAGATAATCGATGGGCAGAGATTCACTCTTGCCATCTATCAGCTATCCATATCCCAGGAGTAGAGAACTGGGAGGCGGATTTTCTAAGTCGACAGACTTTTCATCTGGGGGAGTGGGAGCTCCATTCGGAGGTATTTGCACAGTTGATTCAACTTTGGGGCAAACCAGAACTGGATCTCATGGCGTCTCGTCAGAACGTCAAGCTTCCTTGTTACGGTTCCAGGTCCAGGGATCCCAAGGCAGCACTAATAGATGCTCTAGCAGTGCCTTGGTCCTTCAACCTGGCTTATGTGTTTCCACTGTTTCCTCTGCTCCCTCGTCTGATTGCCAAGATCAAACAGGAGAGAGTTTCAGTGATTTTGATAGCACCTGCGTGGCCTCGCAGGACTTGGTATGCAGATCTGGTGGACATGTCATCCTCTCCACCATGGACTCTGCCTCTGAGACAGGACCTTCTACTTCAGGGTCCTTTCAACCATCCAAATCTAATTTTTCTGCGTCTGACTGCTTGGAGATTGAACGCTTGATTTTATCAAAGCGTGGTTTCTCCGAGTCGGTCATTGATACCTTAATACAGGCGCGAAAGCCTGTCACCAGGAAAATCTATCATAAGATATGGTGTAAATATTTTCATTGGTGTGAATCCAAGGGTTACTCGTGGAGTAAGGTCAGGATTCCTAGGATATTATCTTTTCTCCAAGAAGGATTGGAGAAGGGTTTATCAGCTAGTTCCTTAAAGGGACAGATTTCTGCTCTGTTTATTCTTTTGCACAAACGTCTGGCTGAGGTTCCAGATGTTCAGGCGTTTTGTCAGGCTCTGTTAGAATCAAGCCTGTTTTTTAACCTGTTGCTCCGTCATGGAGTTTAAATTTAGTTCTTAAAGTTCTTCAAGGGGTTCCGATTGAACCTTTGCATTCCATAGATATTAAGCTCTTATCTTGGAAAGTTCTGTTTTTAGTAGCTATCTCCTCGGCTCAAAGAGTTTCGGAGTTATCTGCTTTACAATGTGATTCTCCTTATCTCATTTTCCATGCAGATAAGGTAGTATTACGTACCAAACCTGGCCAGCAGCCTCCTGAAAGAATTACAGCTCATTCTACTAGAGCGGTAGCTTCCACATGGGCTTTTAAGAATGAGGCTTCTGTTGAACAGATTTGTAAGGCGGCGACTTGGTCTTCGCTTCATACTTTTTCTAAATTCTATAAATTTGATACTTTTGCTTCTTCGGAGGCTATTTTTGGGAGAAAGGTCTTACAGGCAGTGGTGCCTTCCTTTTAAGCGCCTGCCTTGTCCCTCCCTTCATCCGTGTCCTATAGCTTTGGTATTGGTATCCCACAAGTAATGGATGATCCGTGGACTGGATACACCTTACAAGAGAAAACAAAATTTATGCTTATCTGATAAATTTATTTCTCTTGTGGTGTATCCAGTCCACGGCCCGCCCTGTCATTTTAAGGCAGGTGTTTTTTATTTTTAAACTACAGTCACCACTACACCCTATAGTTTCTCCTTTCTCTTGCTTGTCTTCGGTCGAATGACTGGTAGGTGGCAGTTAGGGGAGGAGCTATATAGACAGCTCTGCTGTGGGTGATCCTCTTGCAGCTTCCTGTTGGGAAGGAGAATATCTCACAAGTAATGGATGATCCGTGGACTGGATACACCACAAGAGAAATAAATTTATCAGGTAAGCATAAATTTTGTTTTTCTAAATGGGCATCCAACTGGAAGGGTGTTGCTGCACAACTCCCCATCACCAAGCCTGTTCTACCATCTTTTGTTTCAGCTTCCTCGGGGAGAGGGGGAGCTAGTACCACTTCTCGTCAGGGAGATAACCGCAGTTCCCACCTGCCCAGAGAAAAATAAATTTGCCCAATCAGCTGTACCAGCTTATTTGTTGTTTTTCACCAGGTCAGGAGAATCACAACCTGTCATTGAGGGACGCAACTTAACACTGGAACACTGGGTTCATTTTCAATTGTTCTTTCTAAGTATTGTATACAGACAGAGATTAGAAATGGATACATTTGAGTAATAAAATAAGGATGTCTGATCTCTCTACAAGCTTAGCCTATTTTGATGGATTGTGGTTTTGAAGAGAAAATACTTCCTTTTCATTTACAAAAATAAACACAAAAGGAGCATTTTCTCATATATTTTATACTCTGCAGCTGGTATAATAAGTTATCGGAAACACATTGGGCCAGATTACAAGTGGAGCACTAATTAACACTCCCACTCAAGTGTTAACTGAGCTACAAGTACGCTTTTTGCACTTATCGGGTTGCTCTCATATTGAGTTGAAAGAAAACTGTTTTCGTTTGCGTGCATAAAGCCGAACTTACAATATCACGTGCACGTTCATGTATTATTCTCCCATAGAAGTCAATAGAGAAAGAAAACAACACCTTACTCTCACATAAACCTGATCGCATAATGTAAAATATTTACAGTAAATACATAGTTAAAACCTTTATAAAAGGGACACTCAAGTCAAAATAAACTTTTATGATTCAGATAGAACATGCAGTTTTAAGAAACTTTCCAATTTACTTCCATTATCAAATTTTGCTCAGTCTTTTTATAGTCACACTTTATGGGGAACAAGATCCTACTGAGCATGTGCACAAGCTCACAGGGTATACGTATACGAGTCTGTGATTGGCTGATGTCTGTCACATGATACAAGGGGCCGGAAAATGGCAAAAAAAATAAATGTCTGAAAAAAAACCTACTGCTTATTTAAAAATCAAAATAAGTGTTAAATCATTGTCTTTTTATTATGCACTTGGTAATTATGCAATTCTATTGCACTGAGTGGTCTTTTAAATATGAATATTGCATAAATATGTTTTTTCCATGTTTTCATCTACTTGACAGCAAAGGGCTCCAATGCACTTATATATGTGTACATTTGTATCAATGTGTTTTTATGTGTATATATGTCTTTAAATATAAATATACACATATAAATACATAAATCTATATTTACACATATATAGACATACATATCCATCCTTAGACATGTATATGCATGTATCTCTATGCTAAAGCCCTTTGCCTGCACCTGAGATCTCATATCTTTTAGCCCTTATAACTTTTTTGTGCAATATTTTGTTTAAATAATTATTATTATTATCGGTTATTTGTAGAGCGCCAACAGATTCCGCAGTGCTAACTTATTATATGGTGTTATTATGAGTGTATCTGTACTTTGTAATGTATTTTTGATGTGTTTTGTGACACTTTTTGTTTTGTGAAACAGTTAACCAGTGCTCTGAGGACGCATTAATCATTCTAGCGTAAATCACGATTGGGCTCAAGCAATCACATTTACTTTTAACTTGTAATACCAGTGGTTAGCCCGACGAGCACAAACACACGCAATAAACCCCTTATTGCTCGCACACAAACATCTGCGCTCCATTCCTAATCTGGCTCTTTAAGAGGAATCTGATTTTACAGTACACTTTCCCCTTAAACTTACTTAATTGTGATATCTGCAATAAGGAGAGCACTATTTAGGATCTGCAGGCTGCCTCTGTTAAAGTCTCTAATTGTGAGACCTGCCTGTAAAGGGACATTATACACTCATTTTCATATAACTGCATGTAATAGACACTACTATAAAGAATAATATGCACAGATACTGATATTAAAAAATCCAGTATAAAACCTTTTTAAAACTTACTTAGAAACTTCCAGTTTAGCTCTGTTTAAAAGGTTACTGGAACACCCACTGCAAGTGGGAAATATCAGACACTCCCCCCTCCCCCTTCCTTTGCATATGAAAAGACCCTTTACACAAACCGGAGCAAGCTGGATTAGGTATATGTGGGTATTCTCCTAAAACTTTGGGGCTTGGATAGGAGTCTGAAAATCAGAGCAATGTTATTTAAAAATAAGAAAAACTATAATTTAAAAAAAAAAAAAAAAACTTACTTTATGGGCTATATAAATAGATCATCTACAAAACATTTATGCAAAGAAAAAACGAGTGTATAATGTCCCTTTACGATAAAGCAAAAAAGGTGGTGATGCCAAAGCACCTGTACCTCAGGTGGCTCTAAAAATAAGGCCGGAAGCAGCACCTATTCATTGTAAGCAGGTATTGAATGCCATGGCAATGCGTGGCAAGTATTTGAGAGCGCAAGAGATGGGGGTATGGCCAGATGCATGTTGTGCTTAAAATAGGTGAGTAAAGGAAGGTGCTGGGATATCTGACACGTTTAGAGATGAGCCAGCACCTACACACAGCAAAGAGCAGTATTATTTAGAACAGGACAATGCCACAAGCACTGCCAAAATAGCTACTACCAACACCAGCAAGAGTAGCTGTACCAGCCATAGTAGAGAGTGTTATTGAAGCTTCCACATCCTATAGAAGCACAAGGTCTGCATCTGAGCAGGGAGTTAACCATCAGCCATCCCTTGAGGAATTTGAGGATTCCATTTAAAGAGAGAGTAAAGTCAAAACTAAACTTTCATGATTCAGATAGGGCATGCAATTTTAAACATCTTTCCAATTTACTTTTATCATCAAATTTGCTTTGTTCCCTTGGTGGTATTTTTGAAAAGCTAAACCTAGCTAGGCTCAAACTGATTTCTAAACCATTGAAAACCGCATCTTAGCTCAGAGCATTTTGAAAGTTTTTCACAGTTAGACAGTGTTAGTTCATGTGTTTCATATAGATAACATTGTGCTCACTCCCATGAAGTTATTTAGGAGTCTTCACTGATTGACTACACTGCATGTCTGTCAAAAGCACTTAGATAAGGAAGCTTAGATACAAGGTAATCACAGAGGTAAAAAGCCTATTAATATAACTGTTTTGGTTATGCAAAAACGGAGAATGGGTAATAAAGGGATTATCTATCTTTTTAAATAAGAACATTTTTGGTGTAGACTGTCCCTTTAAGGTTTATGTCCAAGGTGATGGTCATAAAAATAACAAGCCTGATTGGTGGGTGGGTGAGCAGGCTGGGATCCCAGGTCCAAATCTGGGGATGATGGTTAGCGAAGACACAATAAACATGGTGAAGGCTTACAAAAAAAAGGGTAAGTTTGTTGTCATTTGCTTTGCAGCACATTCTTCATCTAGATGTAAAAAATGACTGTGCCAGCAGAGTGCAGACAGGCTAATATTATCAAGCAGTGTAAAAAGATTCTGGGGCACTTTCAGAGCAACATCAAGGCTATAAATTCAATAAGGCAGGTCTCTCCTAGAACCATCTCTGGTAAGATGTGTTAACAAGGTGGAACTCCTCACTGGAAATATTGGAGCAGCTGCTATAGAGGCAAAGGGCCATTCACTCCTTGGTTAGAACCATAGCATTGTAGTGATAAACCCCCTGAAGAGACACATATGGGCGGTGGCAGACCTTAATTCCAGGATATCACAGAACATTTGAGCCAAGTCACTGCCAGTAAAGGCCAGAATATGGTTATTGAGATGTTTTATAAGTCCATGTCAGGGTTTTTTTTCCCTGCTTTGTTTGCCATGTGCTGCTGGCAGCCATTTTACTCACCTCTCTTGCTGAGTCTGGTGCAGAGTGTGTGATGCTGCTCATTTCCTGCATGCCCTCTTATGGCCAGACTGGTGTACATCATCCGTGTGAGACAGGTTGCAGTCTCAGAATTGTGACGTCATCACTTATTATTTAAAAGGCCTCTGTTCAGTATGCTTTGCCCTTGTGTTGTCTCAGACCTGTTTGTGAGTTCCAGTTCCTGTGTATTACCTGGCTGTCTGACATCCCTCCTGGTTCCTGATCCCTGGCTTGTTCCTGACTCTGCTGTTCTCCTTGTTCCTGATTCCGGCTCGTCTGACTACTCGTTTTGGCTCTTGACTCGGCTCGTCTGACTATTCGCTTTGGCTCCTGACTCGGCTCGTCTGACTTCCAGCTCTGGCTTTGACTCCTGCCTTGTCCTTTGACTTGTGGACTTTTTATTATTTTTTGTTATTAATAAAGGTGTGATTATTTTTGCATTTCTCGTCTCAGTCTGATTCCTGGCACCCTGACATTACGCAAGGGCCATGAGTCCTGATGGTGCTAGTAATCCACCTTTACCTACCATCATTTCCAGGATGGATGAACAGGATCACCGCTTGGATCAATTTGCACTAGCCCTGCAAACCCTGCTGACTGCACATTTGGACCAAAGTTTCCCGCAAGTTATGGCTGCTCCTGTTTCCGCTGCTGCACCTAGTCCTACCAGGAGCATGTCCAGTTCTGCACCTCTACCTTAGCGTTATGGAGGCGATCCTAATCAGTGCAGAGGGTTTTTGAACTAGGTGGGCATTTACTTTGAGACGTTACCTCAGCCGTTTCCCTCTGACAGAGCTAAGGTGGGATTTCTCATCTCATTACTCTCTGACACAGCTCTTGTCTGGGCTAATCCCTTGTGGGAGACTAATAAACCTGTGATTTTAAATTATCCTGAATTTGTTGCCTCCTTTCGAAAGGTATTTAATGTTCTGGCTCGCTCCTCCTCTGCTGCTAAACGACGCTTGCCGCAGAGGTAGGTTGGAACAATAAAGCCCTTGTTGCCGCCTTCTTACATGGGCTCTCTGATGCGATTAAAGACAAAGTTGCTGCCAGAGATTTACCAGAGGATCTCGAGGCATTGATGTCTTTTTTGATCCTAATTCACATCAGACTCAGAGAGAGGCGCTCTTTCAAGGAGCGTGTCAAATAATTGCCAGTTCTTTGTATAAATACTCTATGTAGCAATTATTAACTGAAAATAAGTTTTTGTAACAGTTATATTTGATGGTCTGCTATACAACAAACCAGTAAATGGAAGTACTATGGCCACAGCAACTGTAGTGTTAATACAACAATATTTATCAACCTTAAATTAAATTGGCAAAGGAAATAGTAAGCTAGAGAAGTTATTCTGCAGAAATATGAGACTTCGTTACTAGCTTAGAGAATATTGTTAGAAACAAAGTATCAGGATTATCACTTATGAAATACAGCAACAATGTTAAAGATGAAGTAACTGAATAACGAAAACAATTGTATTTAACAGCTGTAGTAACAGTTAGGAATATCTGACAGGTAGTCAGGGCAGTTCTAATGAACTCAGTACTCACAAAACTTCCCATACAAGTTGTTCAGTGTTTGTATGAAGCTGAATGAGACAGGTACAGCAAGTGAGTTCTGCGAAGCAGCTGGGAGTTCCAGTGTCTGTGAGTAACAGCGATCAGAGCTGATATTTGCAAAGGATAAATTCTGTAAGCAACGTAGATCAGCGTCCAAGTTTTCTCTAGAAACGTTAAAAGGCTGGAGAGGTGACTTGATGATGCACTTCATTAAACCAGCAATGAGATGTTGGAGGAGGAGCCTTTTATAGGCAGCTGAGGCTCGAGATAGAAAAAAAGGTGGTGTGGATAGATAGCGGTCAGTTAAGGAGGACTGACCATGACAGAGCGCTTGTGTAAATCTCCTGTTCCGTTGACTCCTACGTGTTCGTTCCCACCCATGCCTCCCTCTCCTCCCATGCCTCCTGGTCCTGAGTCACCAGGTACTGCTGAGCCGATGCAGTTGGGATTCACGTGTCTCTCCACGGCGGAGAGGGCCTTTAGGAGGAGGGAGGGGCTCTGCCTCTATTGTGGGTTACAGGGCCACCTTTTGAAGTCTTGTCCTACATGGCCGGGAAACGCTTGCACCTAAGGTCCTGTTGGGGGCAGACTTTGGGTGGTTTATCCTCATCCCGCTAAAGGAGAAACCTTTGGTCACAGTTGTCCTTTCCTGGGTGGACTCCTCCATAGTCACCCAGGCTCTTGTTGACTCCGGTGCTGCGGGCTATTTCATTGACAGTGCTTTTGTATCAAAGCACTCCATTCCTGTTTTGCCTCGGTCCGTTCCACTTGCTATTGATGGCAGGCCCCTTCAGCCCGCACTTGTTACTCATGAAACCGCTCCATTATCCGTGACTGTTGGGGTTCTCCATTTTGAAACTCTCCAGTTCCAGGTCATAAACTCTCTGCATTTTCCGGTTGTTCTGGGTTATCCCTGGCTCCAAAAGCACAGTCCCAGTCTCGACTGGCGCAGGTCTGAAATTTTGTTATGGTCTCCGCAATGTATTTTCACTTGTCTTCTGAAACCAGTTAAAGTCTTGTGCACTTCTTCGGTATCTCAATTGCCAGAGGAGTACCGAGAGTTCCTAAACATTTTTGACAAGGTGTGTGTCGGTACGTTGCCTCCTCACCGGTCTTACAATTGTACCATGGACTTGCAAGCCAGAGCCATTCCTCCTTGGGGCCGGGTTTACCCTCTGTCTGTTGCGGAGAATTGTGCTATGGAGGAGTATGTTGCCGATGCTCTGTCGCAGGGGATCATCCGCAAATCCTGCTCTCCTGCAGGGGCTGGCTTCTTCTTTGTGAAGAAAAAGGGTGGCGAGTTAAGACCATGCATCGATTATAGGGGTCTCAATCATCTTACCATTAAGAATACTTACCCTATTCCTCTCATTACGGAACTCTTTGACTGCCTCAAGGGAGCTACAGTCTTTTCTAAATTTGATTTGAGAGGAGCGTACAATCTTGTTATGATCAAGAAGGGCCACGAATGGAAAACAGCATTTAACACCAGGAGCGGGCATTATGAATATCTTGTAATGCCCTTTGACCTATATAATGCTCCTGCTGTTTCCAGAAATTTATTAATGATGTCTTAAGAGATATGTTGCAACAGTGTGTTGTGGTGTACTTAAACGACATCCTCATACACTCACGCACACTTGAGGTTCATCGTTCTGATGTTACACGGGTTCTTCAGAGACTATGTGAGAACGGCCTGTTTTGTAAACTCGATGTTCCATCAGACTCAAGTAACCTTCCTAAGTTATGTTATCTCTGTTGCAGGGTTCTCCATGGATCCTGACAAGTTGTCTGCAGATCTACAGTGGCCTCGCCCAGTTGCTCTTTGGTCTATTCAACGTTTTTTGGGGTTCACCAATTACTATAGAAAGTTTATTAAAAACTTTTCTTCCTTGGTCAAACCTATCACGGACATGACCAGTAAAGAGAATGATCCACTCCATTGGTCACCTACTGCCATTAAGGCCTTTGATAGTCTTAAGACTGCCTTTGCTGCTGCTCCAGTTCTGGCTCATCCTAACCCTGTCCTGCCTTTCGTTCTTGAGGTCGATGCGTCTGAGACTAGAGTAGGTGCCCTCTTGTCTCAACGTCCTACGCCTGACGGTTCCTTGCATCTGTGCGGTTCCTTCTCTAAGAAATTGTCTCCAGTGGAATGCAATTATGAAATTGGCGACAGGGAATTACTGGCCATAATTTTTGCACTCAAGGAATGGAGGCATCTTCTCAAGGGTACTAACGTACCAGTGCTCATTTTTACTGACCACAAGAATTTAACTTACCTATCCAAAGCAAAACGTTTGTTGCCCCGACAGGCCAGATGGGCGCTATTTTTGTCTCTGTTTAATTATGTGGTCTCCTACCTGCCTGGTAGTAAGAATGTTAGGGCTGATGCCCTCTCTCGACAGTTTTCGCCTCTGTCCAAGGAGGAGTCTGTACCTACTCCAGTTATACCTCCTGACCATATTTTGGCTACCATACGTACTAATTTGACTTCTCCCTTGGGGGAGGAGATCCTGGCTACACAAACCAATGCACCTCCTGAGAAATCTAGTGGTAAGTGCTTTGTTCCTGAGAATCTTCAAACTAAACTTTTGCACACTTACCACTATCCTAAAGCCGCCGATCACCCGGGCAAGAACCAAATGATTTGGTCTGTCACTCGACAATTCTGGTGGCCAGGTCTTCGTTCTGATGTTGCTGCGTATGTTGCCTCCTGCTCAGTTTGTGCACAGAATAAGACTCCTCAACGTCTTCCTGTGGGTCTTCTTCAACCTATTGCTAATGGTGAGTGTCCTTGGACACATCTTTCCATGGACTTCATTGTCAAGCTCCCTGTTTCCAGTGGCAATACTGTTATCCTTATGGTGGTTGACCGTTTTAATAAAATGTCACATTGCATTCCCTTGAAGAAGCTGCCTACCGCTCAGGAGCTTGTTTCAATTTTTGCCCGGGAGGTCTTCCGTTTACATGGGTTACCCAAGGAGATAGTGTCGGACCGGGTAACCAGTTTGTCACCAGATTTTGGCGTTCCTTTTGTGCTCAAATGGGGATCCAGCTTTCCTTCTCCTCGGCATATCAACCTCAATCTAATGGGGCTGCAGAACGGTCTTATCAAACTCTGGAACAGTTCCTCCGTTGCTATGTCTCAGATCACCACAATAATTGGTCTGAACTGTTACCTTGGGCAGAGTTTGCTCGTAATAGTGCTATTAATGCTTCCTCCCAGTTATCCCCGTTCATGGCGAATTATGGGTTTCAACCATCCTTGTTGCCCGATTCATTCATGTCTTAAGGTATTTCGGCTTTGGAGGAGCATCTCTGGCAACTCTGTTCCACGTGGGTGCAGATTCTGGATTGCCTTCATCATTCTATGCAGTGCCAAAATTTCCAGGCTGATCATAGGCGTCTGCCCGCGCCTTCCTACCAGGTTGGTGAGAGGGTTTGGCTGTCCTAACGCAACTTGAACCTTTGTGTGCCTTTCAATAAACTGGCTCCCCGTTATGTTGGTCCTTTTCGAATACTCCGACGGGCTAATCCTGTGGCCTATGCTCTTGACCTTCCTCCTGCAATGCGCATCTCCAATGGTTTTCATGTCTCCTTCTTGAAACCATTGGTTTGTAATCAGTTTACCACTGTGTTGCCTCGTCCCCGTCCTATCTCTGTTGACAACCATGAAGAATATGAGGTCAGCAGCATTATTGACTCTCGTATGTCCAGGGGCCATGTACAGTATTTGGTTCACTGGAGGGGCTACGGTCTGCAGGAGCGTTCATGGGTTTGATCCTCTGATGTTCATGCTTCCGCCCTCCTCCGTGTCTTCCATGCCTGTTTCCCCAATAAGCCTTTTGTCCTCCCGCGGGGGAGGGGTCGTTGAGGGGAGGGTACTGTCAGGGTTTTTTCCCCTGCTTTGTTTGCAATGTGCTGCTGGCAGCCATTTTACTCACTTCTCTTGCTGAGTCTGGTGCAGAGTGTGTGATGCTGCTCATTTCCTGTACGCCCTATTATGGTCAGACTGGTGTACATCATCCGTGTGAGACAGGTTGCAGTCTCAGAATTGTGATGTCATCACTTATTATTTAAAGGGCCTCTGTTCAGTATGCTTTGCCCTTGCGTTGTCTCAGACCTGTTTGTGAGTTCCAGTTCCTGTGTATTACCTGGCTGTCTGACATCCCTCCTGGTTCCTGATCCCTGGCATGTTCCTGACTCTGCTGTTCTCTTTGTTCCTGATTCCGGCTCGTCTGACTACTCGCTTTGGCTCCTGACTCGGCTCGTCTGACTATTCGCTTTGGCTCCTGACTCGGCTTGTCTGACTTCCAGCTCTGGCTTTGACTCCTGGCTTGTTCTTTGACTTGTGGAATTTTTATTATTTTTTGTTATTAATAAAGGTGTGATTATTTTTCCACTTCTCGTCTCAGTCTGATTCCTGGCACCCTGACAGTCCAGGACCTCTAGAACCAGGATAACACAAACGTGCACGCTGTAAGGCTTCACACCAAAAAAGCTTCAAACATATGTATCCAAAAAACGAGTGTACAGCAGCACTGTAGTTATATGCAATTTATTGCAGACTGTGACAAAATCTGCAACGTTTTGGATCAAATTATCCTTAATCATGCGTATACATGGTTAAAGGGACAGTATACTATAAAATTGTTTTTCCATTAATGTGTTTCTAATTACTTTTTTTTTACCAGCTGCAGAGTATAAAATATATGAGATTTGCTTTTTTAAGGCTGATTTTGTGTTTTGAAGCCACAACCTAATAAAATGGTTTGAGCTTGTAGGTATAATCAGATCTCATTACTTTTTTCACATTGTGTAGATATACCTGCTTATTTATCTTATATCTGTCCATAAACCAATCACCAATACTTGGAGAAAACACTGGAAAATTATCATTTTATTACATTTTATTGCAAGGGGACATTGTATCATTGACCCTACGAGGGTTAATTGCATATGCAGACAGCAGGCACTGTGGACGATGGAAAGTGTTTTTATTACTTTTACTTTTGGCTCAGTTAGTGTCCTTAGCTCTGGTTGGGATCTGGTTAAGGACTATCTGAGGAGTGTGCCGTTATTATTTTAACTATAGGTACGGCCATGCCTTTTTTCTGTACGTTTACTGTTATGGAATTTCACTGCGGTCTTAATGGCCGCCGGGACCGTCCCTGATTAGAGAGAGGTGGTTTCCTTCTGAGGCGGCAGTCACTTTAGGCACGCTTTTTGGACTCACTTCCTGTGTGTTACGGAGCAGATACGCAGCTTAGATACGGAACAGCTCTGCTCTAGTGAGGATCTCTCAGCCGTTTAATTGTGGAGTTCTGGAGTGAAAACCGGATCGTTTATATTTGAGACTTAAACTCAGTTGGCAAGACAGGTAGGCACCTCAGCAAAGAGCTGAGGTATAGAGGGTGCCTGGCGGTGTAATATTACTATAGTATTAGTTTTTTCAATCAAGTATTTTGAACAAATATAATTTAAAGGGGCAGTAGCGGTTTTAGTAAAGATTTGGTAAAGTGAAATAAAAGCTGTTTTTTATTTTTTCTCTATTTTGTAGTACTTATTGGGCCTAAAGATGTCTCAAGAGGCCTTGCAGAGTGTTACATGTAGTCTGTGTTTTGACTCCCAGGTGGAACCACCAGTACCTTTTTGTTCTTCATGTATTGAGAGAACTTTGTGTTACAGGAATAGACTTTTTGATACTGAGCCATCATTAGCTAAGGCGGATGCTGTTCAGGTGTTTCCTGTATTAGATATGCCGCAGCTTTCTCCTCAAGCGTCCCAATCTTTTTCGTCTACACATGCAGTGCCCTGCGTTTCCTCTCATGCTCCAGTAGGAGTTTCTTTGCAAGACATTGCGGCCTAGGTATCCTCTGCGGTATCTGAGGCGCTGTCTGCTTTTTCCTTGCTTCAGGAAAAGTGCAATAGAAAGTTTAAAGAGTCAGCGAGTAAGGTTTCTGATCCGGCTGTGGCTATCCAAGGGGCTTCTTCTCAGAAGTCTGAGAAGGAAGACACTTCGGTAGTGTCTGAGGCTGAAATCTCAGATTCAGACAGTATAATTCCTTCTTCTGATGCTGAAGTTGTATCCTTCAGATTTAAGCTGGAACACCACCTGTTACTTAAGGAGGTTTTGGCTACATTGGATGACTCCGATACAACTGTCGTAATCAACCCTAAGAAGTCTAGTAAACTATATAAGTACTTTGATGTTCCCTCCGCTGTGGAGGTATTCCCTGTACCAGACCGTGCTACAGAGATTATTGCACGGGAGTGGGAGAGACCTGGAATTCCTTTTTCTCCATCTCCGATTTTCAAGAAAATGTTTCCAATAGCTGACTCCATTAAGGAGTCTTGGCAGACGGTTCCTAAGGTGGAAGGGGCAATCTCCACTTTGGCTAAGAGAACCACTATTCCCATAGAGGATAGCTGTTCCTTTAAGGATCCAATGGATAAGAAGTTGGAAGCATTGTTAAAAAAATCTATGATCACCAGGGTCTCCAATGGCAGCCTGCAGTGTTTATTGCCACTGTCACCAATGCGGCAGCCTACTGGTTTGATGCTTTATCTGATTCTATTCAGACAGATACTCCTCTTGAGGAGATCCAGGACAGGATTTAAGGCTCTAAGTAAGCAAATTCCTTTATCACAGATGCTTCTTTACAAGTCATTAAATTGGGAGCAAAAATGTCTGGTTTTGCGGTTCTAGCTCGTAGAGCCTTATGGTTGAAGTCCTGGTCTGTGGATGTTTCATCTAAGTCCAAGCTTTTGGCGATCCCTTACAAGGGTAAGACCTTGTTTGAGCCCGGCTTGGCTGAAATAATTTCTGATATTACAGGAGGAAAGGGATCTTTTCTCCCTCAGGATAAAAAGAATAAGCAGAAAGGACGTCAGAGTAATTTTCATTCCTTTCGTAACTTTAGAGGTAAACCCTCCCTCCTCCAATCAAGACCAATCCAAGTCCTCCTGGAGGCCTAGTCAGTCTTGGAACAAGGGGGGAAGCAGTCTTAGAAACCAGCAGCTGATTCCAAGTCAGCATGAAGGGTCGGCACCCGATCCGGGAGCGGATCCAGTAGGGGGCAGACTTTCTCAATTCGCTCAAGCCTGGGTTCGGGATGTCCCGGATCCCTGTGCGGTGGACATCATTTCCCAGGGGTACAAACTAGAATTCAAGACTTCTCCTCCCAGAGGCAGGTTCCTCCTCTCAAGATTATCTGTAGACCAGATAAAAAGAGAGGCGTTCTTACATTGTGTACAGCATCTTTCTGCCCTGGGAGTAATAGTTCCAGTTCCAACACAGGAACAGGGTCTGGGATTCTATTACAATCTGTTTGTGGCTCCCAAAAAAGAGGGAACTTTCAGACCAATTTTAGACCTGAAATGCCTAAACAAGTTTCTAAGGGTACCGTCTTTCAAGATGGAAACTATACTATCCATTCTTCCCTTGGTCCAAGAGGGTCAGTTCATGACAACCATAGACCTAAAGGATGCTTACCTTCATGTTCCTATTCACAAGGATCATCACAAGTTTCTGAGATTCGCCTTCTTGAACAATCACTTTCAGTTTGTGGCTTTTCCATTTGGGCTTTCCACAGCTCCCAGAATTGTTTCAAAGGTTCTGGGGGCTCTATTAGCAGTGATCAGGTCTCGGGGCATTGCAGTAGTGCCCTACCTGGATGACATTCTGGGTCAGGCGCCATCTTTTCAACTAGGCGCCATCTTTTCAACTAGCAAACTCTCATATGGAGATCTTGTTGTCTTTTCTTCGCTCCCATGGATGGAAGGTCAATCTGGGAAAAAGTTCTCTGGTTCCAGCTACAAGGGTAGTGTTCTTAGGGACCATAATAGAATCCCTATCAATGAAGATATTTCTGACAGAGGACAGGAAGTCCCATATTTTCGACTCTTGCCTTGCCCTTCAGTCCTCTCCTCGGCCGTCAGTGGCTTAATGTATAAAGGTAATTGGTCTGATGGTAGCTTCCATGGACATCATTCCGTTCGCTCGGTTCCATCTCAGAGCTCTGCATTTATACATGCTAAGGCAATGGAACGGGGACTATGCAGCACTGTCTCCTCGAATAGATCTGGATCAGGCAACAAGAGATTCTCTTACGTGGTGGTTGTCTCAGGAACACCACTACCAGGGAACTTGCTTCCGCAGACCTTCATGGGTGATTGTGACCACGGATTCCAGCCTGCTGGGCTGGGGAGCAGTCTGGGGCTCATTGAAGGCTCATGGTCTATGGTCTCGGGAGGAGTCAGTTCTCCCCATAAACATCCTAGAGCTGAGAGCGATCTTCAATGCTCTACTGGCCTGGCCTCAGTTAGCTTTAGATTCCAGTCGGACAACATAACATCAGTGGCTTACATCAACCACCAGGGAGGAACTCGAAGTTGCTTGGCCATGACAGAGGTGGCCCAAATTATTCAGTGGGCAGAGACCCACAACTGCTGTCTATCTGCGATTCACATTCCAGGAGTGGACAATTGGGAAGCGGATTTTCTGAGCAGACAGACTTTTCATCCCGGGGAGTGGGAACTCCATCGAGAGGTGTTTTCCAGCTTGACCCTCAAATGGGGATGGCCAGCGCTGGATCTCATGGCTTCTCGGCAGAATGCCAAGCTCCCGGGTTAAGGTTCGAGGTCAAGGGATCTGCAGGCCGTTCTGATAGATGCCCTAGCGGTCCCGTGGAACTTCAGTTTAGCATACCTGTTTCCCCCATTCGCTCTCCCTCCACGAGTGATTGCTAGGATCAAGCAGGAGAGTGGCCTCGCAGGATCTAGTATGCAGACCTAGTGGAAATGTCATCTCTTCCACCTTTGAGGCTTCTTCTAAGGAAGGACCTTCTACTTCAGGGTCCCTTCCTTCATCCAAATCTCGTTTCTCTGAAGCTGACTGCTTAATTTTATCTAAGCGTGGGTTTTCTGAGTCGGTCATTGAGACCTTGATACAGGCTCGCAAACCTGTGACTAGAAGGATTTACCATAAAATATGGCATAAATATCTGTATTGGTGTGAATCCAGAAGCTTCTCTAAGATTTTGTCCTTTCTCCAGGAGGGTCTGGAGAAGGGTTTGTCAGCAAGTACCTTGAAGGGTCAGATCTCTGTGTTGTCTATCTTGTTACATAAGCGTCTGGCGGATATGCCAGATGTGCAATCATTTTATCAGGTCTTGGTCAGAATCAGGCCTGTGTTTAAACCTGTTACTCCTCCATGGAGTCATAACCTTGTTCTTAAAGTTTTACAACAGGCTCCGTTTTAGCCTATGCATTCCTTAGATATTAAGAGGTTATCTTGGAAGGCTTGTTTCTTGTAGCTATTTCTTCTGCTCGGAGAGTCTCTGAACTCTTGGTGCTGCAGTGTGATTCTCCTTATCTTATATTTCATTCTGATAAGGTGGTTCTTCGTACTAAGTTAGGTTCCTTCTTTGTGTCCTAATCCTTCTTCTCCTAAGGAGCGTTTGCTACACAACCTCGATGTTGTGCGTGCGCTGAAATTCTACTTGCAGGTGACTAAGGACTTTCGCCAGTCTTCTGCTTTGTTTGTTTGTTTCTCTGGTAAACAAAATGGTCAGAAAGCTGCGGCTTCTTCTCTTTCTCTTTGGCTGAAGGGTATTATTCGTTTAGCATATGAGACTGCTGGACAGCAACCTCCTGAGAGAATCACGGCTCATTCCACGAGAGCTGTTTCTTCTTCCTGGGCGTTCAAAAATGAAGCTTCTGTGGAACAGATTTGCAAGGCTGCAACTTGGTCTTCTCTGCATATTTTTTCTAAATTTTCTAAATTTGATACTTTTGCTTCGGCTGAGGCTTCTTTTGGGAGAAAGGTTGTTCAAGCGGTGGTGCCTTCTGCTTTGGTTACCTGTCTTGTCCCTCCTCATCTGTGTCCTCTAGCTTGGGTATTGATTCCCAACAGTAATTGATGATGATCCAGGGACTCACTGCGTCATTAGAAAGAAAGAAAAAATGCTTACCTGATAAATGTATTTCTTTCTTGGCATGGTGAGTCCACGGCCCGCCCTGTTTTTCAGACAGTTTTTTGTTATATAAACCTCAGGCACCTCAGCACCTTGTGTTAATTCCTTTCTCTCCTTTCCCTTGGTCGAATGACTGGGGTTTGTGGGAAGGGAAGTGATACTTAAGAGCTTTGCTGTGGTGCTCTTTGCCTCCTCCTGCTGGCCAGGAGTGATATTCCCAACAGTAATTGATGATGATCCGTGGAGTCACCATGTCAAGAAAGAAAAATATTTATCAGGCAAGCATACATTTTGTTTTTCAAATCCTTTGTAAAGGATACATGAAAGGAACACATTCATTAGAATTTGTTTAAGAGAAACTGTTTATAAGGGACTATATTAAGTTATTTATCACTTATGAATTAATCTGTATTTGTTCTTTTTATATAATTTATTTTTAAATATTTGATTTTAATAATATTTGAGTTTCCTTTCCTTTCATGTTTATGCACCCATGGGGTCTTCTGTAAAATGAAAATAAAAAATGATGCATCAAAAAATAAGAAAAACATAGAAATAAATAAATATGTGAGAGGTTTTGTGAAGGATATACTTCAAATTTAATCCAATCCAATAGTGTTTCGAGCACATTGATATCTCCCCCCAAAAAATATAAAATACAAGCAATAGTACAGATATGTAAGGTCGGATATATATATATATATATACTGTATATATATATATATATATATATATATACATACATACAGTGAGGGAAACATTATTTGATCCCCTGCTGATTTTGTACGTTTGCCCACTGACAAAGAAATGATCAGTCTATAATTTTAATGGTAGGTTTATTTGAACAGTGAGATACAGAATAACAACAAAAAATCCAGAAAAACACATTTCAAAAAAGTTATAAATTGATTTGCATTTTAATGAGTGAAATAAGTATTTGACCCCTTTGCAAAACATGACTTAGTACTTGGTGGCAATCACAGAGATATTTCTTGTAGTTGGCCGCCAGATTTGCACACATCTCAGGAAGGATTTTGTCCCACTCCTCTGTGCAGATCCTCTCCAAGTCATTAAGGTTTCGAGGCTGATGTTTGGCAACTCGAACCTTCAGCTCCCTCCACAGATTTTCTATGGGATTAAGATCTGGAGAATGGCTAGGCCATTCCAGGACCTTAATGTGCTTCTTCTTGAGCCACTCCTTTGTTACCTTGGCCGTGTGTTTTAGGTCATTGTCATGCTGGAATACCCATCCACGACCCATTTTCAATGCCCTGGCTGAGGGAAGGAGGTTCTCACCCAAGATTTGACGGTACATGGCCCCATCCATCGTCTCTTTGATGCTGTGAAATTGTCCTGTCCCCTTAGCAGAACTCCCCCAAAGCATAATGTTTCCACCTCCATGTTTGACAGTGGGGATGGTGTTTTTGGGGTCATAGACAGCATTCCTCCTCCAAACACGGCGAGTTGAGTTGATGCCAAAGAGCTCAATTTTGGTCTAATCTAACTACTACACTTTCACCCAGTTCTCCTCTGAATCATTCAGATGTTCATTGGCAGACTTCAGACAGGCATGTACATGCGCTTTCTTCAGCAGGAGGACCTTGCGGGCACTGCAGGATTTCAGTCCTTCATGGCGTGGTGTGTTACCAATTGTTTTCTTGGTTACTATGGTCCCAGCTGCCTTGAGATCATTGACAAGATCCTCCCATGTAGTTCTGGGCTGATTCCTCACCGTTCTCATGATCATTGAAACTCCACAAGGTGAGATTTTGCATGGAACCCCAGACCGAGGCAGATTGACAGTTATTTTGTGTTTCTTCCTTTTGTGAATAATCGCACCAACAGTTGTCACCTTCTCACCAAGCTGCTGAGCGATGGTCTTGTAGCCCATTCCAGCCTTGTGTAGGTCTACAATCTTGTCCCTGACATCCTTGGACAGCTCTTTGGTCTTGGCCATGGTGGAGAGTTTGGAATCTGATTGATTGATTGCTTCTGTGGACAGGTGTCTTTTATACAGTTAACAAGCTGAGATTAGGAGCACTCCCTTCAAGAGAGTGCTCCTAATCTCAGCTCGTTACCTGTATAAAAGACACCTGGGATCCAGAAATCTTGCTGATTGATAGGGGATCAAATACTTATTTCACTCATTAAAATGCAAATCAATTAATAACTTTTTTGAAATGTGTTTTTCTGGATTTATGTTGTTGTTGTTATTCTGTCTCTCACTATTCAAATACACCTACCATTAAAATTATAGACTGATCATTTACTTGTCAGTGGGAAAATGTACAAAATCAGCAGGAGATTAAATATTTTTCCCCTCACTGTATGTATGTATGTATATATATATATATATATATATATATATATATATATATATATATATATATTTATTTATATATATATATATATATATATATATATATATATATATATATATATATGTTAATTCCATACTCCTATGGCACCTGCCTTAGATTATACTGCAAGGCTAACAGCATAGTGAAGCAGGAGATTTCTTCAGTTCAGTATACAAATGTATTTAAAACTGTTAAAACCATTAAAATCAAGTAATATAATGTGTAGACACTGAGGGCAATAGTGTATACATGCAGTATCTCAAATGAAAAGGCAGTCAACTATCACAGTTCTAATTTAAAAAAAAAAATATTAAAACAAAAAAAAAAAGGAAAATGAAATAAAATCCTCTCAAATGAGGGAAGTCCAAATATAATTACAAAATCAAGGCAAAAATGAGTCCTTTTCAAAACCAAGTGGAAAAGCCCTGTGGTGGCTGCCTCCTCCTCGCCGACTGGTCCGGGTATAACTATGAGGAATAGAAGAAAATAGAGGGGCGCCTCATGTGTAGGATCAACAGATATAAAAATCAGTAATAACAGTAGTAGAGCCAAATGGGTACTCACACACTTCACAAGCACACCAATGTGCTGGTAGTAGCAGGCTGCAGATTCAAATAGGTGTGGCAGCTCACCTCTCAGGTAGTACTGTGATGCTGGAGATGGAAAAGGAGACACAGAAAAAAGCACTACATGTGCAGACTGTTAAAAATATAACAAACAATATTTTCAGTGGTACAGATGGTTACTCACATACTCCATGAGCACACTTATGTGCTGGTAGAAACAAGCTGCAAATTTTATACAGATGGTTACTCACATACTCCATGAGCACACTTATGTGCTGGTAGAAACAAGCTGCAAATTTTATACAGATGGTTACTCACATACTCCATGAGCACACTTATGTGCTGGTAGAAACAAGCTGCAAATTTTAATGTAATTATCGGTAAATTTTGAAAACAAATGGTTTGAAAATAGCAAAGTGCTACTTGTATTTATTGCCCTATAACTTGCAAAAACAGCAAGTACAATCTGCATTTGTAAGTCCTGACTGTCCTTGTGATGTAAGCACCTTCATATATATATTATTACAGGCCACAGTCCAAAAGTGCTGAAAGGTAACCTGTTAGTTATTGGGAAAACTCGTTACTGATTTTGTGTCTTACAATAATATTCAAATCAAAACCATTTAATATCTGTACTGCAATTGCAAACAATGCTTTACAAGGAGCAAGATTGGAAATCTACCTTAAAGGGACATTAAACCCAACATTTTTCTTTCATAATTCAGTCAGATAATACAATGTTAAACAACATTCCAATTTACTTCTATTATCTAATTTGCTTCATTCTTTAGATATCCTTTGTTAAAGAAATAGCAATGCACACGGGCGAGCCAATTACAGGAGGCATCTATGTGCAGCCACCAATCAGAAGCTAATGAGCCTATCTAGATATGCTTTTCAGGAAAGAATATCAAGAGAATGAAGCAAATTAGATAATAGAAGTAAATTAGAAAGTTGTTTAAAATGGTATTCTCTATCTGAATCATGAAAGAAAAAAATTGGGTTTAATGTCCCTTTAATGGAATGCATAGCAACATATATGGACCACGTTATTTAAATGGGCTGTACACTACTTTTAAATAAACAGCAAGCACCTTTTAATTTCAAGAGTAGCTTGTTTGATGCTATTGTTTTTGGAGTATCCAGAGTTATGTGGAGGATCCAATCAAATCTTGTTATTAGAGTAGACAAAGCTGTCCACTGTCATTTTTAGCGTTTTGCAGATTGTTATAATCTCTGCTAAAGCCAGTTAGGGACAGATAAGTGGGAAGGTTAAGTGTGGAAAATCTGTAGTGTGAACTTCGAGTTCTCAGACCTGGAAAAAAAACTAAAGTTTTCAGAATAAGGGCCTGGGCCTTGATCCGATATGCAGCGTTGCCCGCAAAAGCCGGCGACACCAAATTTTGCGCTGGTTTGGTATCACATATACAACGTAATATAGAAGTTACGCTCGTATATTTCTGCCTTCGGCCGTAGTTTTTTGGCCCATAGACAGGTATACCAAACCAGCGCAGTTTGGTATCCAATATACAGCGTAAGGACTTACGTGGCGAAGATGGAGAAATTCTACTCCATTTCCACCTCGCCACAAATTGCAGGCATAGTAAGCCTTACGCTGTCTGTTGGAGTCCCGTAACTCCCTAAACTAGCTGCTAAATAAAACCTAACACCTAACGCATGCGCAATGTCTATCTACCTGTCAACCGCTAACTGCTAAATAAAACCTAACACCTAACGCATGCGCAATGTCCTTCTACCTGTCAACCGCAATCCCCCACCGCAATCCCTAATAAAGTATTTAACCCCTAAACCGCCGCTCCCGGACCCCGCCGCCACCTACATTAAATGTATAACCCCCTAATGTGAGCCCCTACACCGCCGCCATCTACATTACCTACACCCTAATGTGAGCCCCTTACACCGCCGCCATCTACATTATCTACCCCCTAATGTGAGCCCCTTACACCGCCGCCACCTACATTAACTACCCCCTAATGTGAGCTCCTACCCCGCCGCCAGCTATATTAAAATTATTAACCACTAATCTAATCCCACTATACTGCCGCCACCTATATTAAATTATAAACCCCTAATCTAATCCCCCTATACCACCGCCACCTATATTAAATTATTTAACCCCTAAAATACTAAACTATCCCTACCACTAAACCTAAGTCTAACCCTACAAATAGCCCTGAAAAGGGCTTTTTGTGTGCCATTACCCCAAAGTAAACAGCTCTATTGCCAGCCCTTAAAAGGGCTTTTTGCGGGCCATTGCCCTAAAGTAATCAGCTCTTTTACCAGCCCTTAAAAGGGCTTTTTGCGGGGCTTTGTCACAAAGTAATCAGCTCTTTTGCATCTAATCTAAATCCCCCTATACCGCCGCCACCTATAATAAATGTATTACCTCCTAATCTAATCCCCCTACACCGCCGCCACCTATATTAAATACATTACCCCCTAATCTAATCCCACTATACCGCCGCCACCTATATTAACTATATTAACCCTAATTATATTAGGTTTAATATAGTTAATATAGTTATTATATTATATATATATATTAAGTATAATAACCCTATCTAACTCTAACACCCCTAACTAAATTCTTATTAAAATAAATCTAATTAATATTAATATTATTAATTAAAATATTCCTATTTAAATCTAAATACTTACCTATAAAATAAACCCTAAGATAGCTACAATATAATTAATATTTACATTGTAGCTATTTTAGGGTTTATATTTATTTTACATATAACTTGGTATTTATTTTAACTAGGTACAATAGCTATTAAATAGTTAATAACTATTTAATAGCTACCTTGTTAAAATAATTACCAATTTACCTGTAAAATAAATCCTAACCTAAGTTACAAATACGCGCCTTCTCATCTTCTTTATAGAATAAACTCGTTGTGGATGGCCTTATACTTCGAGGAGAGCTGCCTTACACCCCTCTAATTATTGGGGACTCTTCGGACTCTAATTTGTTCATTGGGACAATTTTGTTTGTACAGGTCTAACACCTGGATATCCCATATGCATGTATATATATACATAGGTGATACTCCATCCTGAGACTATATTATACTCAGAATTGTGAATATCTTTTTTTCTGTATATTTTATTACATTGCATATCTTGATAGCGCCCCTATCCTATCTTCCTTTCTGGGTGTATATATATTGTTCTTTTTAAGTTACAAATACACCTACACTATCAATAAATTAAATAAACTACAAATATCTAAACTAAAATACAATTAAATACACTAAACTAAATTACAAAAAAACAAACAAACACTAAATTACAAACAATAAAAAAAGATTACAAGAATTTTAAGCTAATTACACCTATTCTAAGCCCCCTAATAAAATAATAAAGCCCCCCAAAATAAAAAAATGCCCTACCCTATTCTAAATAAAAAATTAACCAGCTCTTTTACCAGCCCTTAAAAGGGCTTTTTGCGGGGCATGCCCCAAAGTAAACAGCTCTTTTGCCTGTAAAAAAAACACAATACCACCCCCCAAAATTACAACCCACATACCCCTACCCTAAACCCACCCAAACCCCCCTTAAAAAAACCTAACACTAAGCCCCAGAAGATCTCCCTACCTTGAGTCGTCTTCACCCAGCCGGGCCGAACTCTTCATCCAATCCGGGAGATGTCTTCATCCAAGCGGCAAAAAAGAAGTCTTCCACCCGGGCGATGTCTTCATCCAAGCGGCAAAGAAGAAGTCTTCCATCCCGGCGATGTCTTCATCCAAGCGGCAAAGAAGAGGTCCTCCATCGTGGCAAAGTCTTCCTCCAAGCGGCATCTTCAATCTTCTTTCTTATGACCTCCGACGTGGAACATCCAGCTGGCCCAACGACTGAACGACGAATGAAGTTTCCTTTAAATGACGTCATCCAAGATGGCGTCCCTCGAATTCCGATTGGCTGATAGGATTCTATCAGCCAATCGGAATTAAGGTAAGAAAATCTGATTGGCTGATTCAATCAGCCAATCAGATTCAAGTTCAATCCGATTGGCTGATCCAATCAGCCAATCAGATTGAGCTTGCATTCTATTGGCTGTTCCGATTAGCCAATAGAATGCGAGCTCAATCTGATTGGCTGATTGGATCAGCCAATCGGATTGAACTTGAATCTGATTGGCTGATTGAATCAGCCAATCAGATTTTCTTACCTTAATTCAGATTGGCTGATAGAATCCTATCAGCCAATCGGAATTCGAGGGACGCCATCTTGGATGACATAATTTAAAGGAAACTTCATTCGTCGTTTATAAGACTTCGCCCCGATGGAGGACCTCTTCTTTGCCACTTGGATGAAGACATCGCCCAGATGGAAGACTTCTTCTTTGCTGCTTGGATGAAGACATCGCCCGGATTGGATAAAGAGTTCGGCCCGGCTGGGTGAAGACGACTCAAGGTAGGGAGATCTTCTGGGGCTTAGTGTTAGGTTTTTTTAAGGGGGGTTTGGGTGGGTTTAGAGTAGGGGTATGTGGGTGGTGGGTTGTAATGTTGGGGGGTGGTATTGTGTTTTTTTTACAGGAAAAAGAGCTGTTTACTTTGGGGCATGCTCCGCAAAAAGCCCTTTTAAGGGCTGGTAAAAGAGCTGGTTAATTTTTTATTTAGAATAGGGTAGGGCATTTTTTTATTTTGGGGGGCTTTATTATTTTATTAGGGGGCTTAGAATAGGTGTAATTAGCTTAAAATTCTTGTAATCTTTTTTTATTTTTTGTAATTTAGTGTTTGTTTGTTTTTGTAATTTAGTTTAGTGTATTTAATTGTATTTTAGTTTAGATATTTGTAGTTTATTTAATTTATTGATAGTGTAGGTGTATTTGTAACTTAGGTTAGAATTTATTTTACAGGTAAATTGGTAATTATTTTAACAAGGTAGCTATTAAATAGTTATTAACTATTTAATAGCTATTGTACCTAGTTAAAATAAATACCAAGTTACCTGTAAAATAAATATAAACCCTAAAATAGCTACAATGTAATTATTAATTATATTGTAGCTATCTTAGGGTTTATTTTATAGGTAAGTATTTAGATTTAAATAGGAATATTTTTATTAATAATATTAATATTAATTAGATTTATTTTAATAAGAATTTAGTTAGGGGTGTTAGAGTTAGATAGGGTTATTATACTTAATATATATATAATATAATAACTATATTAACTATATTAAACCTAATATAATTAGGGTTAATATAGTTAATATATATATGATATAATAACTATATTAACTATATTAAACCTAACATAATTAGGGTTAATATAGTTAATATAGGTGGCGGCGGTATAGTGGGATTAGATTAGGGGGTAATGTATTTAATATAGGTGGCAGCGGTGTAGGGGGATTAGTTTATGGGGTAATACATTTATTATAGGTGGCGGCGGTATAGGGGGATTTAGATTAGATGCGAAAGAGCTGATTACTTTGTGACAAAGCCCCACAAAAAGCCCTTTTAAGGGCTGGTAAAAGAGCTGATTACTTTAGGGCAATGGCCCGCAAAAAGCCCTTTTAAGGGCTGGCAATAGAGCTGTTTACTTTGGGGTAATGCCACGCAAAAAGCCCTTTTCAGGGCTATTTGTAGGGTTAGACTTAGGTTTAGTGGTAGGGATAGTTTAGTATTTTAGGGGTTAAATAATTTAATATAGGTGGCGGCGGTGTAGGGGGATTAGATTAGGGGTTAATAATTTAATATAGGTGGCGGCGATATAGTGGGATTAGATTAGAAGTTAATAATTTTAATATAGCTGGCAGCGGGGTAGGAGCTCACATTAGGGGGTAGGTAATGTAAATGGTGGCGGTGTAAGGGGCTCACATTAGGGGTAGATAATGTAGATGGCGGCGGTGTAAGGGGCTCACATTGGGGGGTAGGTAATGTAGATGGCGACGGTGTAAGGGGCTCACATTAGGGGGTAGATAATGTAGATGGCGGCGGTGTAAGGGGCTCACATTAGGGGGTAGGTAATGTAGATGGCGGCGGTGTAAGGGGCTCACATTAGGGGGTAGTTAATGTAGGTGGCGGCGGGGTCCGGGGGCGGCGGTTTAGGGGTTAATAACTTTATTAGGTGCGGCGGGGTCCGGGAGCGGAGGTTTAGGGGTTAATACATTTTTGATTATTAGGAGAGTGAGGGGGGATAGTGGATAGAGGGGTATACGTGTCGGGCTATGTTTGGGAGGCGTGTTAGACAGTACGGGAGATTTTATAATTTAATCAGGTTTTGTAGGCGCCGGCAGCTTCTAAAGTGCCGTAAGTCACTGGCGACTCCAGAAATTTTTACTTACGCAGATTTCTGGACATCGCTGGTTTATCAGACTTACGGCACTTTAGCAGTTGCCGGCGGGGTATATTGGATAGCTCGAGTTGCGAGCTGAAACTACGGGCGGTGGGGCTTCCCTCGCTTGCGCCGCAAACTACGATCTATATCGGATCGCGCCCCTGATGATCACACAAAATCTTTGCAGTTTTTTTTTAGCAGTTCTATAGAAGAGTAAAGAAGGCGCAACATAGCATAATACTGTGAGGGTACAACAAATGTAATGCAGGAGTAAATGCACTCACATGTGATGAAGCAATCGAAACAGTTCAATTGAAGCAGACCAGATCCTCAGAGTTGCCCAGCTAATTCACCTCTCATCATAGAGTAGGGGACCTCGTCTGTCCACAGTTCCACTACCGATAGCCAAAATTAGTCAAAATAGTGTTTCAATAAAACAAACTACTCAAGAGAAGCTTCTCAAACAATGAGCAAGTAGTATAAAATCAAGTGTTTATTAAAACACGTTATCAACGCGTTTCTCAGTATAAAACTTTTTTTTAAAATAGTATTTTTTTTTTCTACTCTATCACTATGTATTTGTTTATATTGTTATTATATATACTCTTTTTATTAGCAATTATCTGCAAATATATTTGGGATAGTCTACTTAAAATTAAAATATCATGAATCAGATATAGCAGCCATTTTAAGCAAATATCTAAGTTAATCATATTACCAGGGTATCTTATTTATCTTTATTTATTTTTCTATTTATAAAAATGAAAGTTTAAGAGCTGGCACAGTTTTTGTTCTACACCTGTGTATCTAGATTTCAACACCAATACTACACAGGTGTTAAAAAATGGGCTGGCTTTTAAGATTACATTTTCAAATTTTAAATAAATTCAAGAAAAGGAATAAAACTCTGAAAATAGGATAACATTCTAGAAGAAGTGATTATAATTGCTCCTCTATCTGAATCATGACAGTTTAATTACATGTAGACTATCCCTTTCACTTTAAGATCATATTGAATCAAACATCATTTGAAGATTTTAATTGATTAATACTCTAACATATGTTGACTAATTATGTCTTAACTAAATATTAAATGGTAAGATCTTTTTTGTTTATGTTCATGTGACAACCATTTTGGCATGAAGTGAAAGTGACAGCCATTATTTGTGGACACATTACATTCTGACAATGTTGTTTTGATCAATAAAAAGGTTTCTAAAATATTTGCTCCTTTAACTATTTTCTCAATAAAATCCTTTTTGAACTTGTTAGACAAAGTGTGGCCTAATGTCATTATTAATGTATATCTTTAATCCTATTTTATATATGCATACTTTCAAAGTATAATACACAATATAAAAAAATGGCACTTAAAAGTTTTGACAAATTATCTTATATCCTTATAATACTGTTTTTGATATCGTCTAAGGTCACTATATCTCCGTAAACATTGCCTCCGCGTCCTTTTTATCCCGGTTATGCGGTTATACAGTACATGTGTCTTATAATCTCATAAATTATATAATCATGTTGTTCTTGCTGAACCCCACAAACTCCTCCAATGTTTCTTGGAACATATTTGTCCATTCCATATACCAAAATCACAAGTTCCCCAGCTGTGAATGCAGGTGGATGCGCCATATTGATTGTTTTCTTCAAGAAAAATAATTACTTCTGCGAAACCAATGACACAAGTATAGACCAATTAGATTTGTTATTGAGAGTAGAAAATGTATATTAAATTTTGATTCACTGATTTAATTAATCACGTGATTATGCAATTCCCAATAAAAAATGGTGGAAAAGTAGTAGTTTGTGGGTTTTGATTAGGAGCTTGAGTATTGCGTTAAAGAAAGAGTAGAAAGTTTATGAGATTGTTATGGCGTCATCTCAGGAGAATGGGAATTTAACTTTCAGCAGACTGAAATTCTGGTAAGGAAGATTTTGCACTATTATGACTTTCTATTTTGGAAAAAATCACAAAAGACATCATTGTCCAGGAAAAATTAAATATGGAGAACCATAAGTGACAATGTTTCTGTCGAGAGAAGGTTTCCTTAATCAGTAGAACATTGTCGTAAACAGTTCTCTGATATAAAGAGAATTTGAAAATCAAAGTTGGCAAAAGAGAAAAGGTCAGCCCGTACAACAGGTGGTGGCGCCCCATATGTCGCCAAGCTTGCCACCTATGAAAATCTGCTAATGGAGAAATTAGGGGCCTACTATGACGCAGGGTTTGGACGAGGTCGGACAGGATACAGACAAATTTGAAGGTATTATACTTGTATTCTATGCGTCAAACATGGCGCAAATAAATGTTTTAACAAAAAGAAGTTACCCCCCTTTCTTATTTCTTTTGCAAGATGTACTGAGTCCACGGATTCATCCTAACTTGTGGGATATTGTCCTTCCTGACAGGAAGTAGCAAAGAGAGCACCACAGCAGAGCTGTCTATATAGCTCCCCCCCCCCCTTAACTCCACCCCCCATTCATTCTCTTTGCTGGCTCTAAGCAGGAAGGGTAAAGAGAAGAGGTGTTAAACTGTTAGTTTTATTTTATCTTCAATCAAGTGTTTGTTATTTTTAAATGGTACCGGTGTTGTACTATTTACTCTCAGGCAGGACATAGATAAAGATTTCTGCCTAGAGGATGATGATCTTAACATTTGTAACTAAGGTCCACTGCTGTTCCCACAGAAGCTGAGGAGTACAGGAAAACTTCAGTGTGAGGAACGGTTTCTTGCTATACAGCAATGAGGTATGTTCAGTCATATTTTCTGCAGAGACTGTGTTAACTCAGAAAGGCTGACAGTATCCCCATTAGGGGAAGGGTAAGCAGTAATCCTAGTGTTATCAGAGGTTTTTACTAGCTTGCATAAAGGGTTAATTTTTTGTGGGCACTCAGTTTGTTGGGAATTTGGGACAAACGTTTTTGTGTCTGTGAGTAACGTTTTCTGTTTTATGGGACATTTGCTTGAGGGTTCTTTGGGGTTGTTTATAACCCACATGGCTTTCAGGCAGGGTTTGTTAGTTTTGTGTAGGCCCCAGCAACATCGAGTGAGGTGGGCGGGACCTACATTTACAAGCAGCAAGCAACTTCTCCTGAGGTCCTGAGAGTCTTCTGAGGGACTAATTGAAGCTTAAACCCCATATTATCGCTTCCTAAGGGCAGGTAGGGCCACAGCAGAGCTGTGGCAAGGTGCTTTAGGGGTTTTTAACCGGTTTTAGACACTTATCAATCCGGTTTTGTCATTTGTGGGTTTATTGCTTATTTACTTGTGGTGCAATCCTTCTAAAGCTTAGTGGGTGTACTGTTAAAATTTCAGAATTTTTGAAGCAATTTTAACCTGTTTTGCAGTTTGTGTATGCCTTTTTTTCTCTTAAAGGTACAGTACCGTTTTTGCAAATTGTGTTTTTTACATTAAAGGGACAGTCTAGGCCAAAATAAACTTTCATGATTCAGATAGAGCATGTGACTTTAAACAATTTTCCAATTTACTTTTATCACCAATTTTGCTTTGTTCTCTTGGTATTCTTAGTTGAAAGCTTAACCTAGGAGGTTCATATGCTAATTTCTTAGACCTTGAAGCCCACCTCTTTCAGATTGCATTTTAACAGTTTTTCACCACTAGAGGGCATTAGTTCACGTATTTCATATAGATAACACTGTGCTCGTGCACGTGAAGTTATCTGGGAGCCATCACTGATTGGCTAGACTGCAAGTCTGTCAAAAGAAATTAAAAAAGGGGCAGTTTGCAGAGGCTTAGATACAAGATAATCACAGAGGTTAAAAGTATATTATTATTACTGTGTTGGTTATGCAAAACTGGGGACTGGGTAATAAAGGGATTATCTATCTTTTAAAACAATAAAAATTCTGGTGCAGACTGTCCCTTTAAATAAAATGTTTTCCAAGCTTGCTTGCATCATTAGATCATTAGCCTGTTAAACATGTCTGACACTGAGGAAACTCATTGTTCAATTTGTTTAGAAGCCATTGTGGAACCCCCTCTAAGAATTTGTCCCAATTGTACTGATATGTCTATAAATTGCAAACAGCATATTTTGACTTATAAAAATTTCACATTAAATGATTCTCAAACAGAAGTAAATCAGGTTTCGCCATCTAGTTCTCCCCAAGTGTCACAACCAGTTACTCCCGCACAAGCGACGCCAAGTACTTCTAGTGCATCTAATTCTTTCACCTTGCAAGATATGGCTTCAGTTATGAATACTACCCTCACAGAGGTTTTATCTAAACTGCAAGGGAAGCGCAGTAGCTCTGGGTTAAGAACAAATGCTGAGCCTTCTGACGCTTTAGTGGCCGTATCAGATATTCCCTCACAATGTTCTGAGGTAGGGATGAGGGATTTGCTGTCTGAGGGAGAGATTTCTAATTCAGGAAAGATGTTCCCTCAGACAGATTCAGATATGACGGCATTTAAATTTAAGCTAGAGCACCTCCGTTTATTGCTCAGGGAGGTTTTAGCTACTCTGGATGATTGTGACCCTATAGTCGTTCCAGAGAAATTGTGTAAAATGGACAAATATTTAGAGGTTCCTATTTACACTGATGTTTTTCCGGTCCCTAAGAGGATTTCGGACTGTTACTAAGGAGTGGGATAGACCAGGTATTCCGTTCGCTCCCCCTCCTGTTTTTAAGAATATGTTCCCCATTTCTGACACCATAAAGGACTCATGGCAGACGGTCCCTAAGGTGGAGGGAGCTATTTCTACTCTGGCTAAGCGTACAACTATACCTATTGAAGACAGTTGTGCTTTCATTGATCCTATGGATAAAAAGTTAGAGGGTCTCCTAAAGAAAATTTTTGTTCATCAGGGTTTTCTTCTTCAACCTATAGCGTGCATTGTTCCGGTAACCACTGCAGCTGCTTTTTGGTTTGAGGCTCTAGAAGAGGCTCTTCAGATGGAGACCCCACTAGATGATATTTTGGACAGAATTAAGGCCCTTAAGTTGGCTAATTCATTTATTACAGACGCCGCTTTTCATCTTGCTAAGTTAGCGGCAAAGAATTCAGGTTTTGCCATTTTAGCGTGAAGAGCGTTATGGCTTAAGTCCTGGTCAGCTGATGTGTCATCTAAATCTAAGCTTTTGACCATCCCTTTCAAAGGTAAGACCCTATTCGGGCCTGCACTGAAAGAGATCATTTCAGACATCACTGGAGGGAAGGGTCATGCCCTCCCTCAAGATAAGTCAAATAAGACAAGGACCAAACAAAATAATTTTCATTCCTTTCGAAACTTCAAGGGTGGTCCCACTTCCTCTTCCCCTGCTGCAAAGCAAGAGGGGAACTTTGCTCAATACAAGCCAATCTGGAAACCTAACCAGGCTTGGAACAAGGGTAAACAGGCCAAAAAGCCTGCTGCTGCCACTAAGACAGCATGAAGGGGTAGCCCCTGATCCGGGACCGGATCAAGTAGGGGGCAGACTTTCTCTCTTTGCTCAGGCCTGGGCAAGAGACGTTCAGGACTCCTGGGCCGTAGAAATTGTAACCTAGGGGTATCTCCTAGATTTCAAAGATTCTCCTCCAAGGGGGAGGTTCCATCTTTCTCAATTGTCTGTAAACCAGACAAAAAGAGAGGCATTCTTACACTGTGTAGAAGACCTTTTTACCATGGGAGTGATCTGCCCAGTTCACGAAAACAGAACAGGGGCAAGGTTTCTACTCCAATCTGTTTGTGGTTCCCAAAAAAGAGGGAACCTTCAGACCAATTCTAGATCTCAAGATCCTAAACCAATTCCTAAGAGTTCCATCCTTCAAGATGGAGACCATTCGGACTATTTTAGCAATGATCCAGGAGGGTCAATATATGACTACCGTGGATCTAAAGGATGCGTATCTACACATTCCTAGCCACAAAGATCATCACCAGTTCCTTAGGTTTGCCTTTCTGGACAGGCATTACCAGTTTGTGGCTCTTCCCTTCAGGTTGGCCACGGCGCCAAGAATCTTCACAAAGGTGCTAGGGTCCCTTCTGGCGGTCCTAAGGCCGAGGGGCATAGCAGTGGCGCCTTATCTAGACGACATCTTAATTCAAGCGTCGACTTTCCAACTTGCCAAGTCTCATACGGACTTAGTGTTGGCCTTTCTAAGATCTCATGGGTGGAAGGTGAACGTGAAAAAGAGTTCTCTTATTCCTCTCACAAGAGTTCCATTCCTGGGAACTCTGGTAGATTCGGTGGACATGAAAATATTTCTGACGGAGGTCAGGAAATCAAAGATTTTAACGACCTGCCGAGCTCTTCATTACATTCCTTGGCCGTCAGTGGCTCATTGTATGGAGGTAATCGGACTTATGGTAGCGGCAATGGACATAGTTCCGTTTGCTCGCTTGCATCTCAGACCACTGCAACTATGCATGCTCAAACAGTGGAATGGGGATTATGCAGATTTATCTCCTCAGATAAATCTGGATAAAGAGACCAGAGACTCTCTTCTTTGGTGGTTGTCACAGGATCACCTGTCCAGGGGAATGTGTTTCCGCAGGCCAGTGTGGGTTATTGTGACGACGGACGCCAGCCTACTGGGCTGGGGAGCAGTCTGGAGTTCCCTGAAAGCACAGGGTTTGTGGACTCAGGAGGAGGCCCTCCAACCGATAAATATTCTGGAATTAAGAGCGATATTCTATGCTCCTCAGGCGTGGCCTCAGCTGGCTTTGGCCGGATTCATCAGGTTTCAGTCGGACAACATCACGACTGTAGCTTATATCAATCATCAGGGGGGAACAAGGAGTTCCTTGGCGATGATAGAAGTTTCCAGGATAATCCAATGGGCAGAGACTCACTCTTGCCATCTATCAGCGATCTATATCCCAGGGGTGGAGAACTGGGAGGCAGATTTTCTAAGTCGTCAGACTTTTCATCCGGGGGTGTTTGCTCA
The DNA here is from genome assembly GCF_027579735.1 of Bombina bombina. Classification (NCBI taxonomy): domain Eukaryota; kingdom Metazoa; phylum Chordata; class Amphibia; order Anura; family Bombinatoridae; genus Bombina; species Bombina bombina. The sequence goes on from NC_069504.1 coordinate 889,388,146, forward strand.
ACTGGTTCAGCTATGGGGCACACCAGAATTGGATCTGATGGCGTCTCGTCAGAACGCCAAACTTCCTCGTTACGGATCCAGGTCAAGGGATCCTCAGGCAGTACTGATAGATGCACTAGCAGTACCCTGGTCATTCAACCTGGCTTATGTGTTTCCACCATTCCCTCTCCTTCCACGTCTGATTGCCAGAATCAAACAGGAGAGAGCTTCAGTGATTTTGATAGCGCCTGCGTGGCCACGCAGTACTTGTAATGCAGACCTGGTGGACATGTCATCTCTGCCACCATGGACTCTGCCACTGAGACGGGACCTTTTGATTCAAGGTCCATTCAAGCATCCAAATCTAATTTCTCTGCAACTGACTGCTTGGAGATTGAACGCTTGATTGTATCAAAGCGGGGTTTCTCTGAGTCGGTCATAGATACCTTGATTCAGGCTCGAAAGCCTGTCACCAGGAAGATCTATCATAAGATATGGCGTAAATATCTTATTTGGTGTGAATCCAAAGGCTACTCATGGAGTAAGATCAGGATTCCTAGGATTTTGTCTTTTCTCCAATAAGGATTGGAGAAAGGATTGTCCGCTAGTTCCTTAATGGGACAGATATCTGCTTTGTCTATTCTGTTGCACAAGCATCTGGCAGATGTCCCAGACGTTCTGGCTTTTTGTCAGGCTTTAGTTAGAATTAAGCCTGTGTTTAAACCTGTTGCTCCGCCATGGAGTCTCAATTTAGTTCTTAAAGTTCTTCAGGGGGTTCCGTTTGAACCCATGCATTCCATAGATATTAAGCTTCTATCTTGGAAAGTTCTATTTCTAGTTGCTATCTGTTCAGCTGAAAGAGTTTCTGAACTATCTGCATTACAATGTGACTCGCCTTATCTTGTTTTCCATGCTGATAAGGTGGTTTTGTGTACCAACCTGGGTTCCTCCCTAAGGTTGTTTCTAACAGGAATATCAATCAGGAAATTGTTGTTCCTTCTCTGTGTCCTAATCCTTCTTCTAAGAAGGACCGTCTGTTGCACAACTTGGACGTGGTTCGTGCCTTGAAGTTTTATTTGCAGGCAACCAAAGATTTTTGCCAATCATCTTCTTTGTTTGTTGTCTATGCTGGAAAGCGTAGAGGTCAAAAGGCTACAGCTACCTCTCTTTCCTTTTGGCGGAAAAGCATCATCCGTTTGGCTTATGAGACTGCTGGACAGCAGCCTCCTGAAAAAATTACAGCTCACTCCACTAGAGCGGTGGCTTCCACATGGGCTTTTAACCCCTTAGTGACCAGAGCACTTTTCCATTTTCTGTCCGTTTGGGACCAAGGCTATTTTTACATTTTTGCGGTGTTTGTGTTTAGCTGTAATTTTCTTCTTACTCATTTACTGTACCCACACATATTATATACCGTTTTTCTCGCCATTAAATGGACTTTCTAAAGATACCATTATTTTCATCATATCTTATAATTTACTATAAAAAAAATGATAAAATATGAGGAAAAATGGAAAAAAACACACTTTTTCTAACTTTGACCCCCAAAATCTGTTACATATCTAAAACCACCAAAAAACACCCATGCTAAATAGTTTCTAAATTTTGTCCTGAGTTTAGAAATACCCAATGTTTACATGTTCTTTGCTTTTTTTGCAAGTTATAGGGCCATAAATACAAGTAGCACTTTGCTATTTCCAAACCATTTTTTTCCAAAATTAGCGCTAGTTACATTAGAACACTGATATCTTTCAGGAATCCCTGAATATCCCTTGACATGTATATATTTTTTTTTTGTAGACATCCCAAAGTATTGATCTAGGCCAATTTTGGTATATTTCATACCACCATTTCACCGCCAAATGCGATCAAATACAAAAAATTGTTCACTTTTTCACAAAATTTTTCACAAACTTTAGGTTTCTCACTGAAATCATTTACAAACAGCTTGTGCAATTATGGCATAAATGGTTGTAAATTCTTCTCTGGGATCCCCTTTGTTCAGAAATAGCACACATATATGGCTTTGGCGTTGCTTTTTGGTAATTAGAAGGCCGCTAAATGCCACTGCGCACCACAAGTGTATCATGCCCAGCAGTTAAGGGGTTAATTAGGGAGCTTTTAGGGAGCTTGTAGGGTTAATTTTAGCTTTAGTGTAGTGTAGTAGACAACCCCAAGTATTGATCTAGGCACATTTTGGTATATTTCATGCCACCATTTCACCGCCAAATGCGATCAAATTAAAAAAAAAACGTAAAATTTTTCACAATTTTAGGTTTCTCACTGAAATCATTTAAAAACAGCTTGTGCAATTATGGCACAAATGGTTGTAAATGCTTGTCTGGGATCCCCTTTGTTCAGAAATAGCAGACATATATGACTTTGGCGTTGCTTTCTGGTAATTAGAAGGCCACTAAATCCTGTTGCGCCTCACACGTGTATTATGGCTAGCAGTGAAAGGGTTAATTAGGGAGTTTGTAGTGAGCTTGCAGGGTTAATTTTAGCTTTAGTGTAGAGATCAGCCTCCCACCTGACACATCCCACCCCCTGATCCCTCCCAAACAGCTCCCTTCCCTCCCCCACCCCACAATTGTCCCCGCCATCTTAAGTACTGGCAGAAAGTCTGCCAGTACTAAAATAAAAGGGTTTTTAAAAAAAAATGAATTTTTTTTAGCATATTTACATATGCTACTGTGTAGGATCCCCCCCTTAGCCCCCAACCTCCCTGATCCCCCCCAAAACCGCTCTCTAACCCTCTCCTCTGCCTTATTGGGGGCCATCTTGGGTACTGGCAGCTGTCTGCCAGTACCCAGTTTACAATAAAAAAATGCTTTTTTTTTGGTTTTTTTTGTTTTTTTCTGTAGTGTAGCTTCCCCCCCCCCCACCCCCCACAGACAAACCCCCACCACCTTGCTGATTGTTTAAAATTTTATTTTTTTATATATTTTTTATTTCCCATTTTCTGCAGTGTAGCGGTTCCCACCCGCTCCCTCCCCGTGCACGCGCCCGCCCCCACCCTCCCGTGCGCGCCCCCAGCCACCCCCGCCCACGATCCCGCCCCCCTTCACATCCACATGGCCATCGATGGCCGCCACCCGCCTCCCGGTCCGGCTCCCACCCACCAACGCAGGTAGCCACCGATCTCCGGTGCAGAGAGGGCCACAGAGTGGCTCTCTCTGCACCGGATGACTTAAAAAGGTTATTGCAGGATGCCTCCATATCGAGGCATCACTGCAATAACCGGAAAGCAGCTGGAAGCGAGCAGGATCGCTTCCAGCTGCTTTCCACACTGAGGACGTGCAGGGTACGTTCTCAGGCATTAACTGCCTTTTTTCTGAGGACGTACCCTGCACGTCCTCAGTCGTTAAGGGGTTAAAAATGATGCTTCTGTTGAACAGATTTGTAAGGCTGCGACTTGGTCTTCGCTTCATACCTTTTCCAAATTTTCCAAATTTGATACTTTTGCTTCTTCGGAGGCTATTTTTGGGAGAAAGGTTTTGCAAGCAGTGGTGCCTTCCATTTAGGTTCCTGTCTTGTCCCTCCCTTCATCCGTGTGCTAAAGCTTTGGTATTGGTATCCCACAAGTTAGGATGAATCCGTGGACTCGGTACATCTTGCAAAAGAAAACAGAATTTATGCTTACCTGATAAATTTCTTTCTTTTGCGATGTACCGAGTCCACGGCCTGCCCTGTCTATTCAAGACAGATAGTATTTTTTATGTAAAATTCAGTCACCTCTGCACCTTATAGTTTCACCTTTTCTTCCTTGGCCTTCGGTCGAATGACTGGGGGGTGGAGTTAAGGGGGGAGCTATATAGACAGCTCTGCTGTGGTGCTCTGTTTGCTACTTCCTGTCAGGAAGGACAATATCCCACAAGTTAGGATGAATCCGTGGACTCAGTACATCGCAAAAGAAAGAAATTTATCAGGTAAGCATAAATTCTGTTTTTATCGAAATATATTATTTAATTCCTATTTTTTTCTCGTTTATCCCTATATGTTTCACAGCATCTACTAATTCTGCTGCAAGACATACCTTATCAGCGGAAGTAGCTATGCAAATTGAAGCACCTGCCACAGTTGAGCCAGTGACAATTTCCACAGAATCAAGTCACAGTTTCTCCTCAGCACACATATTAAGGCCTATTTAACAGCAGTCTATTGGACCTGATCCGACAGTGCGGATCAGGTCCGACAGACCTCGCTGAATGTGGAGAGCAGTATGCTCTGCGTATTCAGCATTGCACCAGCAGCTCTTGTGAGCTGCTGGTGCAACGCTGCCCCCTGCAGATTTGCGGCCAATCAGCCGCCAGCAGGGGGTGTCAATCAACCCGATCGGGTTGATTTGTGTCGATGTCTGTCCGCCTGCTCAGAGCAGATGGACAGGGTTATGGAGCAGCAGTCTTTAGACCACTGCTTCATAACTGCTGTTTACTATGAGCCTGCAGGCTTGCCAGAAACACGGGGTGTCAAGTTCCATACGGAGCTTGATAGATAGGCCCCATTATGTGCAGTGCAGCACCCCTGAACTGGATGTTGGACAAACAACAGCTATGTCTGTTAATGTAATCTTTAGTTTAATTGAACTGCTAACATAAATATGAATTCAAATTTTAATTAAAAATGTTATTTTAATTTTAGTGGAGGTAACTTGTATTTTGGGACCACCTCCAACATCTTCCATATCTTCACAAGGTAACAATATATATATATTATATATATATTATATAATATATATATTCTAGCTTTTGTTCTGTCTCAGGAGTGCTGTTCTCTTTCTCTTTTTTCACATTTATGTAAATTACTCTTGGGTCTCCCTAGGAGTAATGGGTAAGCCAGACGTGGAGCCCTTGCACACATGCCCTTAGAGAGATTCAACTGCACCTCACTGACGAGGCCCACAGAAGGCCGAAACGATCGTCTGGGGTTGTTGCTTCCCTTGTTCAGAGAAGAATTGCCTGGTATTTCGGCGCTGGACTGTCATTGGGCAGGATCAGACTGATATGTTACAGGATATTTTTTCTCTGTGAAGGGGCATAGTGTGCTAAAAGAACCTGCACCCTGAGTTGCAAACATAAATGAACAGGCATGGAAGTTATTCTAGCTTTCTCTTGTAAGGTGTATCCAGTCCACGGATCATCCATTACTTGTGGGATATTCTCCTTCCCAACAGGAAGCTGCAAGAGGATCACCCACAGCAGAGCTGTCTATATAGCTCCTCCCCTAACTGCCACTACCAGTCATTCTCTTGCAGCTCTCGACAAAAAAGGAAGTAGCTAGAGAGATGTGGTGTTTATCTTCAATCAAAAGTTTGTTATTTTCAAATGGTACCGGAGTTGTACTATTTTAGCCTCAGGCAGAAAATAGAAGAAGAGTCTGCCTGTGGTCTTTGATGATCTTAGCAGGTTGTAACTAAGATCCATTGCTGTTCTCACACATAACTGAATAGAGAAGTAACTTCAGCTGGGGGAATGGCGTGCAGGGTCTCCTGCTATGAGGTATGTGCAGTTTAAATTTTTCTAGAGAAAGAATATGCTAGAAAATGCTGTTAATACCGGAGTTATTTAAGGTAAGCCTGATTACAGTGATTTAATAATGACTTGTATCATGCTTGCTGTAAAAGGTAATATTCTTATTACTTTCTCACATTGCTGAAAAATAAAACGTTTGCTGGAAGTGTTTTAAACGTTTTTTTTATACATATTGGTGATAAAACTTTATTGGGGCCCAGTTTTTTCCACATGGCTGGCTAGATTTTGCCTAGGGTTAGTTTTGTTAGGCCCTCTCACTGTGAATACAGGGTGGGAGGGGCCTATTTTCGCGCCTAAACGCGCATCAGATTTTGCAGCTTGAGACATCCAGTTTCCCTGAAGGAGTCTCCTGAACACTTGGGACCTCTCTGAGGGGTTTTTGTGCCTTTCAAAATCATTATATGGGCAGGTAGGGCCACAGCAGAGCTGTGGCAGTTTGTTGTGACTGTTGAAAAACGTTTATATCGTTTTTTTGATCCGGTTTTGAAACTAAGGGGTTGATCATCCATTTGCAAGTGGGTGCAATGCTCTGTTAGTCTATTATACACACTGTAAAAATTTCATAAGATTTACTGCTATTTATCACTGTTTTTCAATTTCTGACAAAATTTGTTTCTCTTAAAGGCACAGTACCGTTTTTATTTTTTGCTTGTTTACATTTATCAAAGTGTTTTCCAAGCTTGCTGGTCTCATTGCTAGTCTGTTTAAACATGTCTGACATAGAGGAAACTCCTTGTTCATTATGTTTAGAAGCCATTGTGGAACCCCCTATTAGAATGTGTACCAAATGTACTGATTTTACTTTAAGTTATAAAGATCATATTCTGTCTTTAAAAGATTTATCACCAGAGGAAACTGACAAGGGGAAGTTATGCCGACTAACTCACCCCACGTGTCAGAACCTTTGACTCCCGCTCAAGGGACTCCCGCTCAAGAGGCGCCAAGTACATCTAGCGCGCCCATGGTGTTTACTTTACAAGACATGGCGGCAGTTATGGATCATACCCTTACAGCGGTATTGTCCAAACTACCAGGGTTACAAGGAAAGCGAGACAGCTCTGGGACTAGAAAAAATTCAGAGCACTCTGACGCTTTAGTAGCTATGTGTAACGATCTGTGATAATATGTAAAGCTCTGTGATATGCAGCAAGTATTTAAGTAAACATTTAAGACCTCTAAGCAGGATAAATAATTGTGGAGTGTTACAAGTTACTAAGTGTGCTTGCTAGTAAGATAAACACTAACTTAATCACTTGTGTTAATTTAGCCTGAGGGATAAGACCCAATAGTATGAGTAGTACTAATGAGCTTTATCTTAGGCAGGTCTTATATAGTGCAACAGGAAGCATAAGGGTTAAATATAAATAGTATAAGTCAGTAATGTCAGATTCACTGGTGACAGGTGAAATATGGAACCCAGACTGCACAGATACAAACAGGAGTGTTACCGTTCAATTCAACTGTTGTTTAAAGTGTAATGTCAAATGAGTAAACAGAGACTTAAGCACTCTATATACAGAACCTTAATTCAGAAGCAGAGCCTGTGAGAGGAATCCCAGATGCGGGTAGGTAGAATACTTGCAGGGATTAGTGAGCGTGCAGCGTGGTAATGGCTCCGTGTAGCTGGGAGTCTGTATGCTGTCTGTTTAGACAGGGAGAGTGTGTCAGAGCGGTAGCGTGAATCGGCGCTGCGGTGACGTCAGCGGCTGTGGCAGCTTCAAGCAGAAGCTGCTTGTAACGGCAAAAGGTTTCTCTGATCAGGAGAATCTTGTTTTGGTACTCTAGGTAAGGAGTTGAGCTGCTTTACTTTGGCAATAAACTTCAATAAACCAGCAATGCATCTTGGTTACAAGGAGATTAAATAAGGAAACCTGATCAGCTTAATTGAAATAAAAGGTGGTATGACAGGTTAGATACGCTGTGTAAGGTGGAATGGATTTAGACATGACATATCCCCCCTGCAAAGGAACCCCAAAGGTGTCAAGGCGCGGGTCTTTCTGGATGGCGCCTATGGAAAAGGGACACCAGACGGGGTGCAGAGAGATTGGAGGCCGGCTCCCAAGAATCCTCGGAGGAATCGAATCCAGCCCAATGCACTAGGTACTGAAGTTGACCATGGCAACGCCTAGAGTCCAAGATAGAGTGGACTTCATACTCAGGATCGGGTGCCGGGGAAGACGGTGGAGGGAGAGGCAGACATCGGGAGGTGTCACAAGGCTTGATGAGGGAGATGTGGAACGTCGGATGGATGCGGTAGGAAGAGGGCAACTGCAGAGTGACCGTGAGAGGGTTGCTGATGGAGATGATGGGAAAAGGCCCCACAAAAAGGTTGTTGAATTTCCTACAAGGAGTAGGTATCCTGAGATTTTTTGTGGCTAACCAAACCAGGTCACCAACCTTGTATACAGGAGGAGCCCGATGTCGGAGGTCATAGGAGCGTTTCTGGGTGGCTTGAGCTTGCTGAATGTTATCCTTGATTACGGTAAATGTTTGTTTGATAGAATTGATCAGGTCATTAACCTGCGGACAAGGAGTGTCAGTTGGAGGTAACGGATAAAATCGTGGGTGGAGTCCGTTGTTGGCATAAAAGGGTGAATACCCCGTGGAGGTGTTGGTAGTGTTATTAAAGGCGAATTCAGCGTGTGGTAGGAAAGATAGCCAAGAGTCCTGTTTGTTGGAGCAAAAGCATCTCAAATATTGTTCCAACCACTGATTGGTTCTCTCACATAACCCATTAGATTGCGGATGGTATGCGGTGGTAAGATGATGTTGGATAGAAAGAGATTGACAAAGATATTTCCAAAACTTGGAGGTGAATTGTGACCCTCTGTCACTGAGGACGGATGTTGGGAGTCCATGTAGTCTAACAACCTCTTTGATGAACAGTTCTGCAGTTTTTTGAGCAGTCGGAAGTGATTCTATTGGAATAAAATGTGCCATTCGTGAGAATAAGTCAACAACGACAAAGATAACAGTCATGCCGTCGGATTTTGGAAGGTCCACTATGAAGTCCATGGACACACTAGCCCAAGGGCGTTCAGGAATAGGTAAATTCTGTAATAGCCCCAGAGGCAATTGATGTGAGGGTTTACAAGTCTGGCATGTGGGACAAGACTTGACATAATTGTTAACAGACATTCTCATAGATGGCCACCAGAAATATCTGGTAGATCTAGGGTCTTGTGTATACCCAAGTGACCAGCTAAGGAAGAGTCATGGGAGAGCGATAGGGCTTTGTTGCGGAGCGAAGGAGGTATATAAAGTTTGGAGTGGTTGCAGAGAACTCCGTTGACATCAGGTAAGAGAGGGTAAGAAGATTTTGTTGTATCCAGCTGTTGTTGGGTTTTTAGTTCAGCAAAATCCTTGGAGAGGAGACCTATGATGTGGGACTTGGGGATAATAGTTGAGTAGGATAGGGTTGTCTGGAGTCTAGCATCCTTACGAGAGAGGGCGTCAGCCTTCCCGTTTTTTGTTCCAGGACGGTAAGTGATGGTGTAGGAGAATCGGGAAAAGTAAAGACTCCAGCGGAGCTGACGGGCTGAGAGCGTACGGTTGGTCTGGAGGTATTGCAAGTTCTTATGATCCGTGTAAATCACTATGGGTTGTTCTGCGCCCTCCAATAAGTGTCTCCACTGGTCGAAAGATGACTTAATGGCCAAAAGCTCCTTTTCACCAACCGGATATTTCAACTCCGCTGGTGTCAGAAGTCTGGAAAAGTAACATACTGGATGGAGTGAGTCTTTTGGAGAAGCTTTTTGTGAGAGAACGGAGCCGATAGCGTAGTCTGATGCATCCACCTCTAGGACAAACTGTGCTTTGCTATTAGGTAGTTGTAGAACTGGGGATGTGATAAACCGCGATTTTAGGAGATCAAAGGCGTTCTGTGCCTGGGAAGTCCATAGAAAGGCAGAAGTGGTTTTGGTCAGATTAGTGAGGGGTTTGGTGATGGCTGCGAAATCTTTAATGAACCGTCTGTAAAAATTTGCAAAGCCTAAAAAACGTTGGACGTCTTTTATATTGGAGGGTCTTGGCCAGGAGGTGATAGCTGTGATTTTACTGTCCTCCATCATGATGTTACTTTTACTAATATTGTAGCCCAAGAAGGAAACCTGACTGACATGGAAAAGGCATTTTTCCAGCTTAACATACAATTTGTGTGTCTGTAGTCTGGATAGTACAAGCCTGACGTGATTGATATGTTCTGAGTAGGAAGAAGAGTAGATTAGGATGTCGTCAAGGTAGACCACCAGAAAAGTGTCAAGAATATCCCTAAAGATGTCATTAATGAAGTTTTGAAATGTTGCCGGAGCATTACAGAGACCGAACGGCATAACGGTATACTCGAAAAGACCATACCTGGTCCTAAATGCCGTCAGCCACTCGTCTCCGGCCCTTATTCTAACAAGGTTGTATGCGCCCCTAAGATCCAGTTTCGTGAATATAGTTGCGCCTCTTAACCTCTCAATCAATTCTGGGATGAGAGGTAGTGGGTATCGGTTCTTTACAGTACGCTTATTGAGTTCCCGATAATCAATTATGGGACGTAAGGACCCATCCTTGTTTTTAACAAAAAATATGCCGGCTCCGGCAGGGGAAGTGGATGGACGGATAAACCCCTTCTTTAAATTCTCAGCAATGTAAGACTTTAGATGGATTAATTCGGGTCTTGAGAGGGGGTAAATATGCCCATAGGGTATGGTTACCCCAGGGAGAAGGTCAATGGGGCAATCGTAAGGCCTATGTGGAGGCAATGTCTCAGCCTTCTTTTTGTTGAAAACCTCAGAGAAGTCAAAATATGGAGAAGGAATGGTAGGTGTAGTTGTGGAAAGCAAGTTGGAATTAGGAAAACACGTGGAAGTACAGTAAGGTGATGAGAAGGATAAGGTAAGAGAATCCCAATGAACCGTAGGTTGGTGTTTTTTGAGCCAAGAGATACCCAGAACGATAGGATAAATTGGAGAAGAGATGATATCAAAAGAGATAGTCTCAGAATGACCAGAAGTAGATGTAACAAGGAGAGGAATGGTTTGTTGAGAGACTGGACCTGATGCTAGTGGTGTACCATCAATGACTTTAAGAGGCATAGGTGTGCTTTTGAACAAAAAAGGTATTTTATTAACTTCAACTAAACTTAAATCAATAAAGTTTGCACATGCTCCGGTGTCAATCATGGCGTTTCGATCCCACTGCAAAAGTAAGGGTAAAGTAAGATAGGTGGTAGATAAGGTTTTTGTATGTAAGCAATGTTTAGTTGTGAGTGCCTTACCTAACTTCTGCTTTGTGAGTAAAGGACATTCTTTAACAGTATGTTCAGTCCCCCCACAATACATACAGAGATTGAGTGTACGGCGTCTAGCCTTCTCTTGTGGGGAAAGAGGTCCTCTGAGGAAACTGATATCCATAGGCTGTTCAGCTGAAGAACTGGAAGTAGGAGGTGTGGGTAAAACCCTGCGTACAGGAGTAGTAGAAGGGTTTCTTTCTTGTCTCCTCTCCCTAAGCCTACGGTCTATAGTGATAGTAAGAGCGTATAACTCTTCAAGGCGGTCTGGTATGCCTACCCTGGCTAGTTCGTCCTTAATGTCCTCCGCCAATCCTAGGCGATACTGGTTTTTTAAAGAAACCTCATTCCAGATCTTAAAGCGGGTGATATACTCCTCTACCGGTGTTTTTAGCTGCCTGAGGTTTCTTAGTTTACCTTCTGCAGTAACTTGCCGATAGGGGTCGTCATAAAGGGTAGACAAAGCTTTGAGGAATGCATCTAAAGAGTTTAGGATAGGATCCTGGGTCTCATAAAATGAATCTGCCCAGGCCCTAGGTTCTCCCCTCAAGTAGGACAATATAGTGAGCACCTTGCTCCGGTCAGTAGCATAGGTCCTGGGAGGTAAGTCAAACAATAGTAGACAGGCATTTCTAAACTGTCTGAAAGTGGAGCGATCACCAGAAAACTTCTCTGGGTATGAGACCTGAGGTTCAGCATGGTGGTCGTTTCCGGTATTTCTGTTAGATAAAACTTCCCTAAAACAGGCTTTGAGGCTCTGGTTCTCTACTTGCAGCTCTCTAAAAGCCTGGGTCAGATTATCTAAACGTTGGTTAAGGCTGTGTAGTTGTGGGGTCACATCAGAAGGCTCCATTTTAATATGGCTGGTTTATTATGTAACGACCTGTGATAATATGTAAAGCTCTGTGATATGCAGCAAGTATTTAAGTAAACATTTAAGACCTCTAAGCAGGATAAATAATTGTGGAGTGTTACAAGTTACTAAGTGTGCTTGCTAGTAAGATAAACACTAACTTAATCACTTGTGTTAATTTAGCCTGAGGGATAAGACCCAATAGTATGAGTAGTACTAATGAGCTTTATCTTAGGCAGGTCTTATATAGTGCAACAGGAAGCATAAGGGTTAAACATAAATAGTATAAGTCAGTAATGTCAGATTCACTGATGACAGGTGAAATATGGAACCCAGACTGCACAGATACAAACAGGAGTGTTACCGTTCAATTCAACTGTTGTTTAAAGAGTAATGTCAAATGAGTAAACAGAGACTTAAGCACTCTATATACAGAACCTTAATTCAGAAGCAGAGCCTGTGAGAGGAATCCCAGATGCGGGTAGGTAGAATACTTGCAGGGATTAGTGAGCGTGCAGCGTGGTAATGGCTCTGTGTAGCTGGGAGTCTGTATGCTGTCTGTTTAGACAGGGAGAGTGTGTCAGAGCGGTAGCATGAATTGGCGCTGCGGTGACGTCAGCGGCTGTGGCAGCTTCAAGCAGAAGCTGCTTGTAACGGCAAAAGGTTTCTCTGATCAGGAGAATCTTGTTTTGGTACTCTAGGTAAGGAGTTGAGCTGCTTTACTTTGGCAATAAACTTCAATAAACCAGCAATGCATCTTGGTTACAAGGAGATTAAATAAGGAAACCTGATCAGCTTAATTGAAATAAAAGGTGGTATGACAGGTTAGATACGCTGTGTAAGGTGGAATGGATTTAGACATGACACTATGTCTGCTATCCCCTCACAATATGCAGAAGCTGAGGCAGGAGAGCTTCTTTCTGTGGGTGATTTTTCTGACTCAGGGAAAATGCTTCAACCTGATTCTGATATGTCTACATTTAAATTTAAGCTTGAACACCTCCGCGTGTTGCTCAGGGAGGTTTTAGCTACTCTGGATGACTGTGACACCATTATAGTGCCAGAGAAATTGTGTAGATTAGATAAATACTAAGCAGTGCCTGTTTACACTGATGTTTTTCCAATACCTAAAAGGTTTTCAGAAATTATTACTAAGGAATGGGATAGACCAGGTGTACCGTTCTCTCCCCCTCCTATTTTTAAGAAAATGTTTCCAATAGATGCCGCTACACGGGACTTATGGCAAACGGTCCCTAAGGTGGAGGGAGCAGTTTCTACCCTAGCTAAGCGTACAACTATCCCCGTCGAGGACAGTTGTGCTTTCCTAGATCCAATGGATAAAAAGTTAGAGGGTTACCTTAAGAAAATGTTTATTCAACAAGGTTTTTTTCTCCAGCCTCTTGCATGCATTGCCCCGGTCACTGCTGCTGCGGCCTTCTGGTTTGAGTCTCTGGAAGAGGCCTTACAGGTAGAAACCCCATTGGATGATATACTTGACAAGCTTAAAGCGCTGAAGCTAGCTAATTCATTTTTTTCTGACGCCGTTGTTCATTTAACCAAACTAACGGCTAAGAACTCAGGTTTTGCCATTCAGGCGCATAGGGCGCTATGGCTTAAATCCTGGTCAGCTGACGTTACTTCAAAATCTAAGCTTCTCAACATTCCCTTCAAGGGGCAGACCCTATTCGGGCCTGGACTGAAGGAGATCATTTCTGATATTACTGGAGGAAAGGTCATGCCCTTCCTCAGGATATGTTTAATAAATTAAGGACCAAACAAACTAATTTTCGTGCCTTTCGAAACTTTAAGACGAACGCGGCATCAACTTCCTCTAATACAAAACAAGAGGGAAATTTTGCCCAGTCCAAGCCGGTCTGGAGACCTAACCAGGCCTGGAACAAAGGTAAGCAGGCCAAGAAGCCTGCTGCTGCCTCTAAGACAGCATGAAAGATCAGCCCCCGATCCGGTAACGGATCTAATAGGGGGCAGACTTTCTCTCTTCGCCCAGGCTTGGGCAAGAGATGTCCAGGATCCCTGGGTGTTGGAAATTGTGTCCCAGGGATATCTTCTGGACTTCTAAGCTTCTTCCCCAAAAGGAAGATTTCACCTCTCACAATTATCTGCAGACCAGATAAAGAGAGAGGCATTCTTACATTGTGTTCAAGACCTCCTAGTTATGGGAGTGATCCACCCAGTTCCAAAGGAGGAACAGGGGCAAGGCTTCTGTTCAAATCTCTTTGTGGTTCCCAAGAAAGAGGGAACCTTCAGACCAATCTTAGATCTCAAGATCCTAAACAAATTTCTCAGGGTCCCATCTTTCAAGATGGAGACTATTCGAACCATCCTACCTATGATCCAGGAGGGTCAATACATGACTACCGTGGACTTAAAGGATGCTTATCTTCACATTCCGATACACAAAGATCATCATTGGTTTCTCAGGTTCGCCTTCCTACAGGCATTACCAGTTTGTGGCTCTTCCCTTTGGGTTAGCTACGGCACCAAGAATCTTTACGAAGGTTCTGGGGTCACTTCTGGCGGTCCTAAGGCCGCGGGGCATAGCAGTAGCCCCTTACTTAGACGACATTCTGATACAGGCGTCGAATTTCCAAATTGCCAAGTCCCATACGGACATTGTTCTGGCATTCCTGAGGTCTCACGGGTGGAAAGTGAACGAAAAAAAGAGTTCTCTATCCCCTCTCACAAGAGTTTCTTTCCTGGGAACTCTGATAGATTCTGTAGAAATGAGGATTTACCTGACAGAGGACAGGTTGTCAAAACTTCTAAATTCCTGCCGTGTTCTTTATTATACTTCTCGCCCTTCGGTGGCTCAGTGTATGGAAGTAATCGGCTTAATGGTAGCGGCAATGGACATAGTTCCGTTTGCCCGCCTACATCTCAGACCGCTGCAACTCTGCATGCTCAGTCAGTGGAATGGGGATTACACAGATTTGTCCCCTCTACTAAATCTGGATCAAGAGACCAGGGATTCTCTTCTCTGGTGGCTATCTCGGGTCCATCTGTCCAAAGGTATGACCTTCCGCAGGCCAGATTGGACAATAGTAACAACAGATGCCAACCTTCTGGGCTGGGTTGCAGTCTGGAACTCTCTGAAGGCTCAGGGGTCGTGGACTCAGGAGGAGGCACTCCTTCCAATAAACATTCTGGAACTAAGAGCGATATTCAATGCTCTTCAGGCTTGGCCTCAGCTAGCGGCAGTGAGGTTTATCAGATTTCAGTCGGACAACATCACGACTGTAGCTTACATCAACCATCAAGGGGGAACAAGGAGTTCCCTAGCGATGTTGGAGGTTTCAAGGATAATTCGATGGGCAGAGATTCACTCTTGCCATCTATCAGCTATCCATATCCCACGAGTAGAGAACTGGGAGGCAGATTTTCTAAGTCGACAGACTTTTCATCCGGGGGAGTGGGAGCTCCATCCGGAGGTGTTTGCACAGTTGATTCAACGTTGGGGCAAACTAGAACTGGATCTCAGGGAGTCTCGCCAGAACGCCAAGCTTCCTTGTTACGAATCCAGGTCCAGGGATCCCAAGGCAGCGCTGATAGATGCTCTAGCAGCGCCTTGGTCCTTCAACCTGGCTTATGTGTTTCCACCGTTTCCTCTGCTCCCTCGTCTGATTGCCAAAATCAAGCAGGAGAGAGCATCGGTAATTTTGATAGCACCTGCGTGGCCACGCAGGACTTGGTATGCAGATCTGGTGGACATGTCATCCTTTCCACCATGGACTCTGCCTCTGAGACAGGACCTTCTACTTCAGGGTCCTTTCAACCATCCAAATCTAATTTCTCTGCGGCTGACTGCTTGGAGATTGAACGCTTGATTTTATCAAAGCGTGGTTTCTCCGAGTCGGTCATTGATACCTTAATACAGGCGCGAAAGCCTGTCACCAGGAAAATCTATCATAAGATATGGTGTAAATATCTTCATTGGTGTGAATCCAAGGGTTACTCATGGAGTAAGGTCAGGATTCCTAGGATATTATCTTTTCTCCAAGAAGGATTGGAGAAGGGTTTGTCAGCTAGTTCCTTAAAGGGACAGATTTCTGCTCTGTCTATTCTTTTGCACAAACGTCTGGCTGAGGTTCCAGACGTGCAGGTGTTTTGTCAGGCTTTAGTCAGAATCAAGCCTGTGTTTAAACCTGTTGCTCCACCTTGGAGTTTAAATTTAGTTCTTAAGGTTCTTCAAGGGGTTCCGTTTGAACCTTTGCATTCCATAGATATTAAGCTCTTATCTTGGAAGGTTCTGTTTTTAGTAGCTACCTCCTCGGCTCGAAGAGTTTCGGAGTTATCTGCTTTACAATGTGATTCCACTTATCTAATTTTTCATGCAGATAAGGTAGTGTTTCGTACCAAACCTGGTTTTCTACCTAAGGTGGTATCTAATAAAAATATCAATCAGGAGATTGCTGTACAGTCACTGTGTCCTTATCCTACTTCAAAGAAGGAACGTCTTTTACACAATCTTGACGTGGTTCGTGCTTTAAAGTTTTATTTACAAGCTACTAAAGATTTTCGTCAAACATCTGCATTGTTTGTTGTCTACTCTGGACAGAGGAGAGGCCAAAAGGCTTCAGGCAAACCTCTCTTTCTTTTTGGCTAAGGAGTATAATACGCTTAGCTTATGAGACTGCTAGCCAGCAGCCTCCTTAAAGGATTACAGCTCATTCTACTAGAGCGGTAGCTTCCACATGGGCTTTTAAAAATGAGGCTTCTGTTGAACAGATTTGTAAGGCGGCGACTTGGTCTTCGCTTCATACTTTTTCAAAATTCTATAAATTTGATACTTTTGCTTCTTCGGAGGCTATTTTTGGGAGAAAGGTCTTGCAGGCAGTGGTGCCTTCCGTTTAAGCGCCTGCCTTGTCCCTCACTTCATCCGTGTCCTATAGCTTTGGTATTGGTATCCCACAAGTAATGGATGATCCGTGGACTGGATACACCTTACAAGAGAAAACAAAATTTATGCTTACCTGATAAATTTATTTCTCTTGTGGTGTATCCGGTCCACGGCCCGCCCTGTCATTTTAAGGCAGGTGTTTTTTATTTTTAAACTACAGTCACCACTGCACCCTATAGTTTCTCCTTTTTCTTGCTTGTCTTTGGTCGAATGACTGGTAGTGGCAGTTAGGGGAGGAGCTATATAGACAGCTCTGCTGTGGGTGATCCTCTTGCAGCTTCCTGTTGGGAAGGACAATATCCCACAAGTAATGGATGATCCGTGGACTGGATACACCACAAGAGAAATAAATTTATCAGGTAAGCATAAATTTTGTTTTTGTTCTATCTCAGGAGTGCTGTTCTCTTTCTCTTTTTTTCACACACACACACACACACACACATATATATATATATATATATATATATATATAATTTTATTTTTGTTTAGCATATGCATGCAAAAAATGCTTATATTTGAGTTTGTTTATTGAAAGATTTTCATATATTTTTTTTAAATTTCTTTGTTTGTTTTATTTAATTAACATAATCCAAAAAAAAAAATGATTGTTGTAGTATAAATACAATGCATGGGCCATATATATTTTTATCTGTTTATTAACATTCCCAAACATGAGGGAGTAAAACATGTTAGAAATTTGCACCTAGATTATGAGTTTTGCGTTAGAAGCTGTGCGGTGCTAACAAGCAGTTTATGCTCACTGCTCACTTACAGACAGCGCTGGTATTACGGGTTTTTAGAAACCCGGCGTTAACTGCAAAAAAGTGAGCGAAGAGCAAAATTTTGCTCCACATCTCACCTCAATACCAGCGCTGCTTACGTTAGCGGGGAGCTGGCTGAACGTGCTCGTGCACGATTTCCCCATAGGAATCAATGGGGGAGAGCCGGCTGGAAAAAAAACCTAACACCTGCAAAAAAGCAGCGTAAAGCTCCTAACGCAGCCCCATTGACTCCTATGGGGAAATAAAAGTTATGTCTACACCTAACACCCTAACATGAACCCTGAGTCTAAACACCCCTAATCTTACACTTATTAACCCCTAATCTGCCGCCCCCGACATCGCTGACACCTATATTATATTATTAACCCCTAATCTGCCGCTCCGGACACCGCCGCCACCTACATTATACTTATGAACCCCTAATCTGCTGCCCCCAACATCGCTGAACCCTATATTATATTTATTAATCCCTAATCTGCCGCCCCAATCTCGCCGCAACCTAACTACATTTATTAACCCCTAATCTGCTGCCCCCAACGTCGCCACCACTATAATAAAGTTATTAACCCCTAAACCTAAGTCTAACCCTAACCCCCCCTAACTTAAATATAATTTAAATAAATCTAAATAAAATTACTACAATTAATTAAATAATTCCTATTTAAAACTAAATACTTACATTTTAAATAAACCCTAAAATAACTACAATATAACTTATAGTTACACTGTAGCTATCTTAAGGTTTATTTTTATTTTACAGGCAAGTTTGTATTTATTTTAACTAGGTAGAATAGTTATTAAATAGTTATTAACTATTTAATAACTACCTAGTTAAAATAAAGACAAATTTACCTGTAAAATAAAACCTAACCTAAGTTACAATTACACCTAACACTACACTATAATTAAATTAATTACCTAAATTAAATACAATTAATTACAATTAAATAAAATTATCTAAAGTACAAACCCCCCCTCACTAAATTACAGAAAATAATAAAGAAATTACAAGATTTCTAAACTAATTACACCTAATCTAATCCCCCTAACAAAATAAAAAAGCCCCCCCCCCCCCAAAAAAAAAAAATACCCTACACTAAATTACAAATAGCCCTTAAAAGGGCCTTTTGCGGGGCATTGCCCCAAAGTAATCAGCTCTTTTACCTGAAAAAAATTACAATTGCCCCCCAACATTAAAACTCACCACCCACACAACCAACCCTACTCTAAAACCCACCCAATCCCCCCTTAAAAAAACCTAACACTAACCCCCTGAAGATCACCTTACCGGGAGAAGTCTTCATCCAAGTCGGGTGAAGTGGTCCTCCAGACGGCATCTTCTATCTTCATCCATCCGGCGCGGAGCGAGTCCATCTTCAAGACATCCGACGCGGAGCATCCTCTTCTTCCGACGGCTAAACACAGAATGAAGGTTCCTTTAAATGACGTCATCCAAGATGGCGTCCCTTCAATTCTGATTGGCTGATAGAATTCTATCAGCCAATTGGAATTAAGGTAAAAAAAAATCCTATTGGCTGATGCAATCAGCCAATAGGATTGAGCTTGCATTCTATTGGCTGTTCCAATCAGCCAATAGAATGCAAGCTCAATCCTATTGGCTGATTGGATTTTTTCTACCTTAATTCCGATTGGCTGATAGAATTCTATTCAGAATTCTGGGACCGGCCAACGCTGCTTTTTAAGCCTAACGCAAGACTCGTAATCTAGCCGATAGCATTTGAATCAATTTTGTGGAGTTATGTCTGCACAAACATATTGCTTAGCAAAGAAAAAAATTTCAATAAAAAACAGAGTCAAGTGTGCAGTCTGTACTATAAAAACATTAATCATATCTTAATTGCTATATTGTGTAGCATACAGCAAATTAAAAATATCGTTGAAACTTTCTGTGGAGCATATTGCAGTACTCCACCTGAGTTATCTAAACACACAGAATCTACTCTTTAAAACTCCAAATGTCCGCTCTATGGCACATCTAGTAGATTTGTGTGCTTTATTGTACTGTAATTCTTCAGATGAAGGATTGTTGACACATTGTTGTGTAAACAACCAAAAAAAGCATGAATACCCAGAATCTCCTGCATGCAAAAAATAGACAATTTATATTAGCAAAATGATTAAATTTATCCAATGCTATACATATATAAATATTTCTAAAAGACATTTACCTAGAAGAATACTCTCTGGCATTTGTCCCTCCTGAAACCTGTCATAAATCCCCAAATTCCTCAGAATAAAGGAGTCATGGGTTGATCCTGGAAATCCTGACCATACACTCATTAATTGTAAGTTGGCATCACATATCGCTTGTATGTTGAGGGAATGATTTTGCTTCCTGTCATGATACGCCTCTTCTCTTGCTTTTGGAGGCTGCACAAATATATGGGTAAAATCAATTGCCCCCAATATGTTGGGCATCCGAGCCATTTTATAGAAATTAAATTTTAAAGTATGCCAATCCTCTGGTGTATTTGGGAAATGCACGTAATGGATTAGACGTTGGTGTAAGGCATTAAGGCAGAACAACCTTTAGATTCCTTGAGAAGGTTGCCTGACTCATCCCAATCACTATACTGGTGACTGTCTGAAAAGATCCAGTAGCAAGAAAATAAAGTACTGAGAAGAGTTTGAGCATACCAGGTATTGCCCTTGTCCGTGCTGTAAGGGGTTCTAGGGAGTCTTTGATTTCTTCATCCAGTCTCTCTATTGAAATCCTATTGAGACCGAATCTCCTAATGATCTCTCTTTCACTCAAAGCATGCAGGACAATTCTTAGTAGAAATACTCTTGGCACTCTTATGCGTCTTTGTTGACGATTTTTTACCCCTTGTGCGGTCTGTTCCTGTGCAGCTTGTTGCTGGTTCATTATTCTCCTCCTTCTGTGTCGAAAAAGGATAGCAAATGTAAGCATATTAATCGTTTCCATTATTAATGACTGTATGAGAAGACAAACTGCATATAACTAAACCTTTATGTGTTGTTAGACAAACCCTTTTATAATACATTAACATCCCTTTGCTTTCTATAGCATTCGCGGGCTCAAAGGTGACGGATTGAACATTAGGTTTGCGACGCGAGCGTACGTATTGAATGCTTAATACATTTTAATTTGGTCGAATAGAGTCGTATGTGAAGCAGGATCACAAGCAGAACAAGCCAGTTCTGTGTGTGGCCCAGCAGTGAAACAGTTAATAACAGAACCATACCTTGCAGTCTACATTGTGCAGTGTTTACTAATTACAGGGTGTGGTTACCTAATTAACTCTTTCACTGCTGAGCCGCACACTAAACCACCCTTAGAGGGAACACTGATCACAAGTAGTACGCTCAAATAACGCAAGCATCGATTTGCATCGGAATGATCTTGCAGGAGTTTATGTTCTGTCGAACTATTCTACATTTTACTACGTTGATGCAGTGTTAACTACAGCGTATCAATTTTGCGTCTAATTTGAAGCGGAATTACAGTGTATTCACAGTTGAAGCATTGATAAATCGGCCCCATAGATCGGTCTTGTGGACATCGGCAAGACCTGCGCTATATACAAGCCAGATAAAGAGGGCTTAATAACAACCACCAATGTACCCTGTATGTTGGCTGTCATTAAAGTGAAAGTTAATTTTGCACAGTTAAAACACAGTATATCATTATCCCCATGTATATAAACATAATCGCCATTTTTTTTTAATAAAAAATATTAATATCTTCATTTTTTTACTAACGTTTTATTCAGCCGTTTTCGTCCTGACTCCTCCCATCTTATTCTTCCTGCTTTCTCAGTCTTTACGTATAGAGCGGTCCCACCCGCTCTATACGTATCATCTATGCGCGTTCACAACGATCAAGACCATTTGCGCATGCGCATTGCGGTTCGCATACCTAAATTGCGCATGCGCAAATGGTCTTGATCGTTGTGAACAATACTGCTGGGCTCCAATGCGCAGGCGTCTCCCTCAACTCGCAACATAGTAATGAATGGATCACGATATTGTATTCATTCATTACTATGCTATGCGAAGACGATTATGCGCATTAAGGTGTTAATGGTGTGCGCATGCGCGAATCGGCCACGAGCATTCTGATTTCAGATATGCATATTACATGGGACGCATGCGCAGATGGGCCAATAGGAAAATGACGTAGTGTCACGGCCGCCTAACGGCCAGGATTTCAATTGGAACACACAAATACGTAATAAGGAAGTAGAAAAATGGTAGAAATACGGGTTGGTATTGCCGAATGCGATAGTGAGATTTTAAAAGAGGTAAAACTTCGTTTTCGAAAATTAGTAAGCAATTTGATGTATGAAAGTCATAATTAATTTAAATCTTACATTTAATTCTGTTGAGCCAACATTTAAACTTTACCTTCCCTTTAAGGTGTTAACCTGCACTTACAAAGTCTTGCACACAACCCATCAGTATCTAGACTGTGT
This sequence comes from Bombina bombina, assembly GCF_027579735.1. Lineage (NCBI taxonomy): Eukaryota > Metazoa > Chordata > Amphibia > Anura > Bombinatoridae > Bombina > Bombina bombina. The sequence goes on from NC_069504.1 coordinate 889,409,944, forward strand.
CAATCTATTTTACAATCTGCTCTCAGTTCTGAACTTATCAACTGCTTTTCACTTCAGTTCTTAATTCAACTCTCTCTCTCTCTCTCTCTCTCTCTCTCTCTCTCTCTGTTGCTTGCTTGTTTCAGTTCTTTTAGGTGTCAGAGAACTCAAAGCTGCTGCCTGCAGCAAATACCCCCCTTTCTCTCTCTATGCACCCACATCACTTGACATGACATAACCACCAAATCTCAGCACTATTTTTTCTAAACTGACTCTGAACAGTATATTAACCCCTTAACTCTGCCGTGATCTCGCTCAAAATTGCGAGATTGTGCTATTTCTGCATGTCCCACGAGTGGGGCACTGCAGAAATAGATTTGCAGAGTTACCGATGCCACTCTGTGGCCCTCTGCATTGGACAGCGGTGGTCCAATCGTTGGTGGGTGGAAGCAATAGCAGGGAGGCGTGTGGGCAGACCATCGCCGGCGCATGTGTCCAGATCATCTCCGTGATCGTGCACGGAGGCGGGGGGCAGGAGCGTGCGCACAGTGCTCAAATACTTCATGTGAGTGTACCTGAAGGAGGGAGAGGGGAAAGGGATCCGGGATTCATTTGTCCCATAATTACACAAGCTGATAATTTCAGTGAGAAACTGTAAGTTTGTAAAAAAGTTAACGATTTTTTTTATTTGATCGCATTAGGCGGTAATATGGTGGCATGAAATATACCAAAATGGGCCTAGATCAATACTTTGGATTGTCTACTACACTACACTAGAGCTAAAATGAACCCTACAAGCTACCTAATTAACCCCTTCACTGCTGGGCATAATACAAGTGTGGTACGCAGCGGCATTTAGCGGCCTTCTAATTACCAAAAAGTAATGCCAAAGCCATAAATGTCTGCTATTTCTAAACAAAGGGGATCCCAGAGAAGCATTTACAACCATTTGTGCCATAATTGCACAAGCTGTTTGTAAATAATTTCAGTGAGAAACAAAAGTTTGTGAAAAAGTTAACTTTTTTTTTTATTTGATCGCATTTTGCGGTAAAATGGTGGCATGAAATATACCAAAATGGGCCTAGATCAATACTTTAGGTTATCTACTAAAAAAAAATATATACATGTCAAGGGATATTCAGGGATTTCTGACAGATATCAGTGTTACAATGTAACTATCGCTAATTTTAAAACAAAATGGTTTGGAAATAGCAAAGTGCTACTTGAACTTATTGCCCTATAACTTGCAAAAAAAGCAAAGAACATGTAAAGATCGGGTATTTATAAACTCAGGACAAAATTTAGAAACTGTTTAGCATGGGTGTTTTTTGGTGGTTGTAGATGTGTAACAGATTTTGGGGGTCAAAGTTATAAAAAGTGTGTTTTTTTTATATTTTAAAAAAAGTTTTATAGTAAATTATAAGATATGATGAAAATAATGGTATCTTTAGAAAGTCTGGTATATAATATGTGTGGGTACAGTAAATAAGTGAGAGGAAAATTACACCTAAACACAAACACCACAGAAATGTAAAAATAGCCCTGGTCCTTAAAGGGACATGAAACCCAACTTTTTTCTTTCATGATTTAGAAAGAGGATGCACTTTTAAACAACTTTACAATTTACTTTAATTATCTCATTTGCTTCATACTCTTGATATCCTCTGTTGAAATGCAGTAGCTGCTGATTGGTTTCTGCACATAGATGCCTTGTGTGATTGGCTCACCTATGTGAATTGCTATTTATTCAACAAGGGATATCTAAAGAATGAAGAAAATTAGATAAAAGAAGTAAATTGGAAAGTTGTTTAAAATTGTATTCACTATTTGAATCATAAAAGAAAAAATGTGGGTTTCATATCTCTTTAAGTGTAAGAAATTGAAAAATTGTCTTTTCCTTAAGGGGTTAAACAATCAGTGATGTAGCGATTTTCCTTGCACAGTGTTTTGTATGTGTGTGTTAGTCATACTAATGGTTCAATTTTCATAATGTTCATGAATACTATATTAAAACATATTGCACTAAATATCTTATCAAGGCCACAGCTTTGTCAGCTAGCCTGGAAACAAGTGTATGTTTTTTTTTCTGAAAAAGAACAGCTTTAATATCTGCTAAAACTGTTTGATTAATTATTTGTGCATGGTATTGTGAAAATATTACAATCCCTTACAGCAGTATATTGATAATCATGTTGATATTACAATCAGCAGTATCTGTAATGTGAAACATAACGTCAGGTGCTAATTCATACATAAAATTGTGTTATGTCCTGTCATATCTGTATAACTTTGCTGATTCTTAGATATGTGGGATACTGTGAATAACCAACGTGTTCAGAAATGCATTTTAGTTTTATCATACTCAGGAGCTCAATCACTATTACAAAGACATCACAGTGAGTCATAGTTTATCACTCACATAGCCCAGTGTGTGCTGTATTGCAAAGACCCAATCTGATCAGGGCTCTAGCCATATGACGGAAATTCCATCAGCTGTCCATATATTGTTGGGAATATGTTAATAACCTTGCTTGCATGAGCTAATGTGGGCTAATATGCATCCAGGATATATTAGCAAATATTATTGCAGGATAGATGTCACATAACACAATTTTATGTATGAATTAAAGCACCTGACATTATGTTTCACATTTCAGATACTGCTGATTGTAATATCACCATGACAACGGGGTCACTGTTTGGCGCAATTTTCAAACACAGGGGAAGGGGCTTAGGGGTATTTAAACCACAAGGTTTGTCACTATGCTGTTTGGTCTGAGGAAGGGGTCTGTGGACCCCGAAACGTCACTATGCAATAATAATTAACTTACTTTTTCACAAATCCAGTGAGTGCAGTCTGTACTTTTACTATATATATATATATATATACACAGTTGTAATCAAAATTATTTAACTAAAGCAATTGAAATAGCTCAACACAATGGGGTAGATTTAACAAGCAGCGGATGCTGCTTTCTACGCCCATCGTTTCTGGCTTGCCAGAAATGAAAGTTAAGAAGCAGTGGTCGTAAGACTGCTGCTCCTTAACTTCTCCGCCACCTTTTAGGTAGCGGACTGAAATCATCCCGATCCAATCCGATCTGGATGATTGACACCCCCTGCTAGCAGCCAGTTGGCTGTGAGTGTGCAGAGGGCAGCATTGCACAAGCATGTCGGCATTTAGCGATGTCGAGCGGAATGCTTTAAAACACCTTTGTACATTGATTACGTTCTCTGAGGATAAAATTGATTAGCAACAAATGAAGACATACAGAATACCAAACATTATTTGATGCATTGACTGCACACATGTTGCAATTTGTGCCCCTCATAGAGATGCTGAAATATACTTAAAGGAACACTAAACCCAAAATGTTTTCATGTTTCAAGTAGAGAATTTACTTTTAAACAACATTCCAATACACTTCTATTATCTAATTTGCTTCATTCTTTAGATATCATTTGTTGAAGAAATAGCAATGCACATTGGTGAGCCAATCACACGAGTTATCTATGTGCAGCCACCAATCAGCAGCTACTGAGCCTATTTAGATATGTTTTTCAGCAAAGGATATCAAGAGAATGAAGCAAATTAGATCAAAGAAGTAAATCAGAAAGTTGTTTAAAATTACACACTCTTTCTAAATCATGAAAGAAAACATTTGGGTTTCATGTCCCTTTAATAGAAAGGGGTGGCATTCTTTAAAGGTCCAGTAAATACAGTACATTTGCATAATTAACAAATGCATGATAAAAATACAGTTCTGGACAACAGTTTTGAGAATGAGAATGAGAATGACACAAATTTTTATGATGGCAATTTGCATATACAGTACTCCAGAATGTTATGAAAAGTGATCAGATCAATTGCAATTATTTGCAAAGTCCCTCTTTGCCATGAAAATTAACTTAATCCCCCCAAAAAAACATTTCCACTGCATTTCAGCCCTGCCACAAAAGGACCAGCTGACATCATGTCAGTGATTCTCTTGTTAACACAGTTGTCAGTGTTGATGAGGACAAGGCTGGAGACCACTCTGTCATGCTGATTGAGTTAGAATAACAGACTGGAAGCTTTAAAAGGAGGGTGGTGCTTGAAATCATTGTTCTTGAAATCATTGTTCTTCCTCTGTTAATAATGGTTACCTGCAAGGAAACACGTGCAATCATCATTGCTTTGCAAAAAAAAGGGATTTACAGGCAAGGATATTGCTGCTACTAAGATTGCACCTAAATCAACCATTTATCGGATCATCAAGAACTTCAAGGAGAGAGGTTCAATTGTTGTGAAGAAGGCTTCAGGGCACCAAGAAAATCCTCCAAGCGCCAGGACCGTCTCCTAAAGTTGATTGAGCTGCGGGATCAGGGCACCACCAGTGCAGAGCTTGCTCAGGAATGGCAGCAGGCAGGTGTGAGTGCATCTGCACGCACATTGAGGCGAAGCCTTTTGGAGGATGGCCTGGTGTCAAGAAGGGTAGCAAAGAAGCCACTTCTTTTCAGGAAAAACATCAGGGACAAACTGATATTCTGCAAAAGGTACAGTCAGGGATTGGACTGCTGAGGACTGGGGTAAAGTAATTTTCTCTGATGAATCCCCTTTCCGATTGTTTGGAGCATTCGAAAAAAAAAGTGAGCACTACCATCAGTCCTGTGTCATGCCAACAGTAAAGCATTCTGAGACCATTCATGTGTGGGGTTGCTTCTCAGCTAAGGAAGTGGGCTCACTCACAATTTTGCCTAAGAACACAGCCATGAATAAAGAATAGTACAAAAACATCCTCCAAGAGCAACTTCTCCCAACCATCCAAGAACAGTTTGGTGACGAACAATGCCTTTTCCAGCATGATGGAGCACCTTTTCTGACAAACTCCAAGCATTGATTATGCAAGAATGGGATGTTGCCCAGAAGTTGATTGACAGCATGCCAGGGCGAATTGCAGATGTCTTGAAAAAGAAGGGTCAACACTGCAAATATTGACTCTTTGCATAAACAATGTAATTGTCAATAGTAACATCTAACAAAATGATCAAAAAACACTGAAGCAGCAGACTTTGTGAAAATTAATATTTGTGTCATTCTCAAAACTTTTGACAGGACTGTACAAAGCAATAGCACTTAAGGTCCGATTTACCAAGCAGCGGATGCTGCTTATTCCGCGTGAGCCTTGTGACTCACCTGAAACAGGAGTTAAGAAGCAGTGGTCTTACGACCGCTGTTTCTTAATTCGTCAGCCACCTCTGAGGTGGCGGACTGCAATCATTCCGATCAGATACGATCAGGATGATTGACACCCCCTGCTAGCACTAGAAATGCTTGTGCACGCTGTCGGCAGTTAGCGATGTCGGGCAGATATGTGTCAGGGTGCCAGGAATCAGACTGAGACGAGAAGTGCAAAAATAATCACACCTTTATTAATAGCAAAAAATAATAAAAAGTCCACAAGTCAAATAACAAGCCAGGAATCAAAACCAGAGCTGGTAGTCAGACGAGCCGAGTCAGGAGCCAAAGGGAATAGTCAGACGAGCCGAGTCAGGAGCCAAAGTGAGTAGTCAGACGAGCCGGAATCAGGAACAAGGAAAACAGCAGAGTCAGGAACAAACCAGGGATCAGGAACCAGGAGGGATGTCAGACAGCCAGGCAGTGGCGGCTGGTGAATTTTTAAGATGGTGGTGCACAAGTAAACCCCACCCCTTAAATGGCCCCACCCATTTGAACCAAAGTAGACACTATTTCTAAACGCTATAATCTGATATATATATATATATATATATATATATACACACAAATATATACACACACACACACTAAACAAAAATGCACAAAAAACATAGCAATAGTTCCCATTTCAGACTCAATTAAAGGGATCTTCTCACTAGTCACTAGTGTGTCTGCATCTTGCCTCACTTCTCACTAGTCTGTCTGCATCTTGCCTCACTTCTCACTAGTCTGTCTGCATCTTGCCTCACTTCTCACTAGTGTGTCTCTGCATCTTGCCTCACTTCTCACTAGTGTGTCTCTGCATCTTGCCTCACTTCTCACTAGTGTGTCTCTGCATCTTGTGTCACTTCTCACCATGCATCTTGCATGACTTGTCATATCTTCATCTTGCCTTATAAGTGTGTGCGTGCATCTTACAGATATCACTTGTCATTACCTACCACCAAGGAAGGCTCTCCCTATCTTCCATTACTTCATGCTGTTTTCTGTACACACATCAGTAACACATTGTAATACATCCTTCAGTAACATCCATCTTACCTATAACAATCCTCAGGTGCTTTAGTCGTGTCAGCACATCCTTTTTAGGGTCCAGCACTTTCTGCGTTGATTTCTTCACATCCCTGTGATTTTTTTTAGAGAACATCCCGAACCAGAGCAGGGAGGAGGAGGGCGCTCCCGGCTCACCCACGGGGAAGGAGAGAGTGTTCCTCCACCACACCGGACAATACACAGTGCTGCAGTGTGAGAGCTCGGGGTGACTGGTACTTGGGATCTGATGGGCTGGGTGCCGGTCTCCCCGCTCTGACAGCAGTAGCCTAGACCAACACCCTTCAGTTTCTAGCATAACAAAACAGCTATTCACTGTTTACCTTACTGCTGCGAACCACCAGACCACGCTGCAGCATACATCATGGCTCCAGGGGGAGGAGCCATGACGTATGCAGCAGCGTGGTCTGGTACAGCGTATCAGACAGAGGCAGAGCACAGGCTGAAGTTCCACTCGCACAGTTCAGCTTGTGCGATTAAAGCCTCTATAGGAAGGAGCTGGGAGTGACGCGCTGCACAATAGAGCACAATAGATCACTGACTGACAGGTATAGGGCTCTCTACCGCACGTGCGGTTGAGAAAAAAAAATACACATATTAGTTGTTTTTTTTAATCTTTTTTAAAAAAAAGCCTGGATTTAAATTTTTGGGGGTAAAAATAAAATATAATTTTTCAAATAGGGGGCTATTTGAAAAATTATATTTTATTCAGCAAAAAGTTTTTTTTCTTTTCTGCCTGCTTGGGGGTTCACATGCGGGAGTGAACAAATGGAGGAGCCTCCACTGCAGCCAGGTAATACACAGGAGCTCTCACAAACAGGTCTGAGACAACGCAAGTGCAAAGCATACTGAACAGAGGCCCTTTAAATAATAAGTAATGACATCACAATTCTGAGACTGTATCCTGTCTCACACGGATGATGTACATCAGTTTGGCCATAAAAGGAAATGCAGGAAATGAGCAGCATCACACAGTATGCACTAGAGTCAGCCAGAGAGGTGAGTAAAAGAGAGGTGAGTAAAATGGCTGCCAGCAGTACATGGCAAACAAAACAGGTAAAAACCCTGACAATATGATTCGCTACATCGAATCATGTCCGCCCGACATTTAATAATTTGGCCCCTTAGTCTGAAGTTTAAACGAGTAGTAGTTTTTTTTCTGACATATTTCAAAGTTATGTCTATTTCCACTCCTGTATTATGACAGCCATCAGCCAATCCCAAATGCATTGATGTATTTTCCGTGAACTCTTGCACATGCTCAGTAGGAGCTGGTGACTCAAAAAGTGTAAATATAACAAGACTTTGCAAATGTTGTTAATGAAAGTAAATTGGAAAGTTGTTTAAAAGTGCATGCTCTAACTTAATCATTAAAGTTTAATTTTGTCTTGAGTGTCCCTTTAATTGTGCAAATGGTATGCAACCATAAATGCATCATAATTTCAGTGCTTTTAGCATACTTTGGATTATCCTGACATAATCTGGCCTCTACAAGGAATTTAACTCAGGAAATATAACCTCTGGATGTCTGTTGGGTAAGAAATTTATTGTTTTAAGCTAAATAACCAAGTTGAATGTGTTTATATATACATTAATTCAATGAACAACATTTTTTCTATTTTTTCTTCAAACTTTTATTAGGTTTCACGATTTTAACAAAATATATGAAGAAAACAATTGACAAATTGCTTGTGCTTCCATATTTAACAAAAAAGCTGTCAAAAAGCCGCACACCAAGTATGGGGTGATGAGCAGCGGACTGTTGTTAACTAAACAGTCATCAATCTTGCTGCTCTTCGACTTTTTCCCAGCTTTATTTATATACTGTCACTAAACACTGCCACTATACTAAACTGTTTAACCCCTATCCCGCCGCTCCCGGACCCCGCCGCAACTAAATAAAGTTATTAACCCCTAAATGGCTGCTCGCGGACCCCGCCGCAACTAAATAAAGTTATTAACCCCTATCCCGCCGCTCCTGAAGCCCACCGCAACTCTAATAAACTTATTAACCCCTATCCCGCCGCTCATTAACCCCCCAAATAAAAACCTAACTAAAAAAAACTAAGCTCCCCATTGCCCTGAAAAGGGCATTTGGATGGGCATTGCCCTTAAAAGGGCATTTAGCTCTATTGCAGCACAAACCCCTAATCTAAAAATAAAACCCACCCAATAAACCCTTAAAAAATCCTAACCTCTGAAGATCCACTTACAGTTTTGAAGATCCAACATCCATCCTCCAAGAAGCCGGCAGAAGTCTTCATCCAAGCGGCCGAAGTCTTCATCCAAGCCCACAGAAGTCTTCACCCAGACGGCATCTTCTATCTTCATCCATCTGGTGCAGAGCGGCTCCATCTTCAAGACATCCGACGTGGAGCATCCTCTTCGTTTGACGTCTTCTTCCCGAATGAATGTTCCTTTAAATGACGTCAGCCAATTGGAATTAAGGTTGAAAAAATCCTATTGGCTGTTGCAATCAGCCAATATGATTGAGCTTTCATCCTATTGGCTGATCCAATCAGCCAGTAGGATTGAGCTCACATTCTATTGGCTGATTGGATCAGGGGTGGGTTTTATTTTTAGATTAGGGGTTTGGCCTGCAATAGAGCTAAATGCCCTTTTAAGGACAATGCCCATCCAAATGCCCTTTTCAGGGCAATGGGGAGCTTAGTTTTTTTTACTTAGGTTTTTATTTGGGGGTTTGGTTGTGTGGGTGGTGGGTTTTACTGTTGGGGGATTGTTTTGTGTTTTTTATTTACAGGTAAAAGAGCGGATTTCTTTAGGGCAATGCCCTGCAAAGGCCCTTTTAAGGGCTATTTGTAGTTTATTGTAGGTTAGGGTTTTTTTATTTTGGGGGGGCTTTTTTATTTTCATAGGGCTCTTAGATTAGGTGTAATTAGTTTAAATCTTTTAATTTATTTTTTATTTTGTGTAACTTAGTGTTTTTTTTTTGTAACTTAGTGTTTGTTATTTTTTGTAACTTAGTTTTTTGTAAATTTGTAATTTTTTATTCTAGATTTAAATTATTTGAGTAGGGTTAGGTGTTTAAATACTGTATGTAATATAGTTAATTTAATTTTCAGTTTAATGTAATTTTAGTATAACAGTTAGGGTAGATTAATTATTAGTTTAATATAGTTTAATGTAATTTTAGTATAACAGTTAGGGAAGATTAATTATTAGTTTAATATAGTTTAATGTAATTTTAGTATAACAGTTAGGGTAGGTTAATTATTTGTTTAAAATAGTTTAATTTAATTCTAAAGGTAAGTTTACATTTATTATAAGATAGGGATGAGTTAATATTTAATATAAAGTTAGCGGGTTGTTAGGTTTAGGGGCTAATAGTTTAATTTAGTTTATGGCGATGTGGGGGCTGGCGGTTTAGGGGTTAATAGGTTTAGTAAGTGCTAGTGATGTGGGAGACCAGGGGTTTAGGGGTTAATACATTTCTTTATTTGCAGTGGGCTCTGGGAGCGGCAGGATAGGGGTTAATAACTTTATGTAGGTGGTGGCGGTGTTGGGGCGGCAGATTAGGGGTTAATAAGTATAATGTAGGTGGCGGCTGTGTCAGGGCGGTAGATTAGGGGTTAATAAGTATAATGTAGGTGGTGACAGTGTAGGGAGCAGCAGATTAGGGGTTTATAACTTTTATTTAGGTGTCGGCGGTGTCGGGACGGCAGAATAGGGGTTAATAAGTATAATGTAGGTGGAGGCGGTGTCGGGACGGCAGAATAGGGGTTAATAAGTATAATGTAGGAGGCGGTGGTGTCGGGACGGCAGATTAGGGGTTAATAATTATAATGTAGGTGGTGGCAGTGTAGGGGGTGGCAGTGTAGGGGGCGGCAGATTAGGGGTGTTTAGACTCTGGGAACATGTTAGGGTGTTAGGTGTAAACGTAACTTTTATTCTCCCATAGGAATCAATGGGATATCGGGCAGCAGCGAACATAAGCTTTTGCTGCTTTCAGACTCCCATTGATTCCTATGGCAGGTACGCTGGACCGGAATAGTGGTGAGCGTAACCTGGTAGATATTTGTTAACTAGCAAAAGTAGTCAGATAGTGCCGAATTTGCATTCGGAACATCTGTAATGACGTAAACATCGATCTGTGTCGGACTGAGACCGGCAGATTGTATGTTACGTCACAAATTTCAACTTTTGCCGGTCTGTAGGCTTTGGAATCAGGCTCTCCACAATTACGCTGCGGAATTCCAGCGTATTTGCGGTTGACGGCTTGATAAGTAGGCCTCATAGAGTGATAGTCATCAATCTGTGTTGTGAGAAGTGGTATTTTTCCATTTGGAGTGCATGTGATACTGTGTTTCTCCAATGTGGGACTGTTGGGAGGTGATGTGTCTTCCAGTTTTTGGGTATTAATATTTTTGCTGAGTTGATCATTATAGTTAATAGAGCGTGTCTAAGTTTACATTTGATATTTTGGAGCTTATTGAATAGAAATATCCAGATATCAAATGGAAGTGTTATGGATTTCACTTTCAATTTCATTTTTAATAGAAAGCCAAAATGTCTGGGCGATTTGACAGGACCACCAAATGTGTGTGGGTGTTCCTTCTATAGTAATGTGGAGAGTAAGTGGGGATTAAGTTGTGTAAGCGGACAGGTTTGTAATACCATCTGCATAAAATCTTAGTGTTCATTTCCAGGATATATATCGAAAATAATGCTTGGGACATATGGTGGTTAATTTCTCTTTCCCACTTGTTTACATAAGAGGTAGAGAATTAGCATAAGTTAGTGATATTTGTTTGTATGTTAGAGATAAGAGCCCTTTTTGTAGATTGGGGTGGTGGCAGAGGGTTTCAAAGGCAGTGGGCGGGATAATTGTGCTTTTTGGGGGTAGGTCATGAGGATATGTGATAGTTGACGGTATGTGTACCAGTTTTGAGATGTGAGGCCTAGTAGCTCTGTCATTTCAGGGTGGGATTTGGGTTTTCCCTCCTGCAGAAGTGTGGAGCATGGTATTGAACCACGGAATGTAAATTTGAAGGTAGTGCGTAACTGTGAGCGGAGGGGGAGGGGATGTTATCTATCAAGGGAGTCAGTGAGGAGGGTATAGAGGAGATGTGGCAGAATTTTTTAATGTATTTATCCCAGATTTTAAATGTTTCCTTAATAACTAATGGGAGAGAATTATGTAGGAGTCTTTTTTTCTGAAAGGAGCCAACATTTAATACCTAAGTGCTCGGTTTTTGCTAGTTGGTGTTCTAGTTGGATCCTTTCCTTGTGCATTTTGTGTTTGCACCAATTCTGACAAGGAAAGTAGCTATTCTGTAATGCTGTAGGTTGGGGATGCCTGAACCTCCTAGCTCTTTGGCACAGAATAATGTTGCGGTAGCTATTCAAGGTCTTTTGTAAAGCCATATGTAGGAATATAGCATTTTTTTGGAGGCAATAAGTCAGTTTGTCTGTAAGGAGTATTGGGATGGTTTGTAGGAGATCTAAGAGTTTAGGTAGAATGACCATTTTGACTGTGTTGATCCTTCCTAGCCATGAAAGAGGTTTAGCACTCCATGATCTTAGTGTGCTTTGGATATTGATCTTTATGGCAATATGATTTAAATCAATCAAAGTTGCTAAGTGGGGTGACACAATTTTTTTTGAGTTAGTGTGGTTTAATTTGAAAGTTGAATTGGGTTTGAGCTTAGGTAGGTATTTTCTAGGGCCAGGCTTAGGAGTTCAGCCTTGGAGATGTTGATTGCCATAAGTTTGTATTGTCTGCATCAGAGTGAGGATTGATTCTGTAGGGTTAGTGAGTGTTTAAAAGATATTGTCTGCATATAATGTAATTTTGTACTCACAATCACAGATTGGGATACCAGTGATTTCTGTCGTATTTCTGACAGTAGAGGCAAGGACTTCCATCCATGGCAAGGATGAATAATATGGGGGAGAGGGGGCATCCTTGTCTTGTCCCGTTTGAAATATGAAAGGACTGGGATAGTGATCCATTCAGTTTGATGGATGCTTGTGGGTTATTGTATAAAGTAAATATCTTCCCCACAAAGTCTTGATCAAAGCCAAATTTGAGATTTTTTTTTTAATGAATAGCCAATTCAATCTGTCAAATGCTTTTTATGCATCCATTGAAAGGAATACAGAGTGGAGCTGATGTTGGGCCGCAAATTCCATTAAGTAGATAATTTTAGTAGTGTTATCTCTTGCTTCTCTATTTGGTGTAAAACCTGCCTGGTTGATATGGATTAGTGTCGGTAAGACTGTATTAATATGAGTAGCGAATATTTTTGCAAATCATTTGATATCTAAATTCTGTATATGTAGGATATAAGGCGGAAATTTGCTGGTGTCGTGGGTGGTTTGCCGGGTTTGGGGATTACAACTATCTGGGCTTCGAGCATAGAGGGTGAAAAGGGGTTGTCAGAGCCGGTATCATTAAATAAAGTAGTGAGATATGGGGCTAAAATAGGAGGAGAATGTTTGGTAGTATTTTCCCAAAAATCCATCAGGGCCTGGGCTTTTCCCAATCTTTAACATTTTAATTGCGGCTAGTGTTTCTTGAATTGTGATTGGGTTATTTAGGGTTTGTATTTGGTCCGGTGTCAAACTGGGTAAATGACATGAGTTAATGTATTTAAATTCAGATTGAACTAATGTATATCATCATGTTGGTATGGTGTTCGTGTGTAGGGTTCGTGCCACGCAAGTTATATAATGCGGTATAGTATTTGTGGAAGGATATCTTTTGTGTTTTTGAGTGGCGTATGGTTTGGTTTATGGAGCTCGTAGATATATGACTTTAAACGTTTCTTTTTTAAGGCCCTTGCTAGTAATTTCCCGGTTCTGTTGCTCTCAAAATAAAACATGCTATTAGTTTTATGATGTAGATTTTGGTACTCTATGTGAATGAGATGATCTAGTTCTTCCCTTGCTTTTTGCCGGTTAGCGGTGGTAGTGGGGTTTCGCTTATGCGCTAGTTTGGTGACTGTTTCAGTGAGATCTTTGTATGTTTTTCAATGTGCTTTTTGACGTTGGGCTTTAAGTTTCATTAATTCTCCTCTACTTGTGTGCTTCCCAACCCATATGTTTGTTGTGTATTCAGTCCGGGTTGAGTTGGAAATATTCCTTGATAGTGTTGGTAAGGTTAATCAGTGCTTGGGGGTCGTCTAGAAGATTGTCGTCTAAGATATGGGGTTGTGGGGGTATTATGCCATGTGAATTTGAGTTTTACACCAGAATGATCCGACAAAACTGTGGGGAGGATATCACATCTATTTACAAAGGCTAAGCTTAATTGATTAGTAAAGACATAATCAATTCTGATGTGGGTTTTATTGGGGTGTGAAAAAAAGGGGTAATCCTGTGTGTTTGAGTGTATGAATCGCCAGGTATCATAGAGGTTAAGATCTTTTAGGCCTCTCCAAAGATTAGTTGTGACTTTCTTTAAAATTTGTCTCACAAGAGCTGCTGGTGCAATGCTGAATACGGAGAGCATATTGCTCTCCGCATTCAGCGATGTCAGGTCCGACAGACATTTGTTAAATAGGCCTCTTGGTCTTTGTCAGCCTCTGTAGTTGCTGTGCGGTTACGTCCGCGAGCGTGGCCTGATCTGGTCCATTCTTTCCCAGCTGTATACTGCTGGTCAGCAGAGGGATGGTAATGGGAGCCGTGGTGTGTGCTGAAGGAGTTCTGGATGGGCCCGTTACTGATTGTGGCCTAGCTCGGCAAGTGTCGAGAGTGCCCTGATGTGAGGTCAGTTCAACGGGTCTCCGGAGTGTCGAGATGGAGCACACAATTGCTTCAGTGGGGTTTAATATATTCCCCCTTAGGGTTTAGTGGCAATTTAGTTGACAGATGGCTAGGATAAACTTGCAATATCAGGGCAAGTTCAGCGGAGCTCTGGGTTTACGCTGCGCTCATGGCACCTTCCGGCTCCACCCCCCTCAATAAACAACATTCTAAAGCAAAAAATGTTGAAAAGCCGTTTCTGGTATCTGCATCTAAAGTTGCAGACCTTATCACATATACTGCAGTTTGCATAACACAGCTGTACAATTAGAACTGGTGTATTATGTATCCAGGGCCGGCTCAACCAACTGACCAAGTGGATCCAACAGACCCAGGCAGCACTTGACAAGGGGCAGCACTTCAGCAGCATAAGCTCATCATGCACAAAGACACAGAACTGGTCAGGGGCGACATTCAGGTTGGGACAAGTGCATCTCTTACCTAACTACCTTCCCACTTATTGCGCAATTGTGCATGCAGGTAGGCAGGCTTCGTAAGGTTAGCGGCCAGGCTAGTAGGTTGATCTGCTAATCAGTAATATTACTTCTCGTGAAGTGTCATTTAATTTTCGGACCCAGGCAGCATAGTATTTTGAGCCGGCCCTGTATGTATATACTGTATATGTGTTTAGGGTGTCTTATTTATAGACATTATAAGGGTTTATTTGCCACTTTAAGCTTTATAATAGAAACACCTTGCACATGGAAATAAGGCTACTTTACAAGGAATGTAGGTGTCTAATGTATTAAATACAGGATATGTGGTTTCTTTGGGGCTAAGGAGGTATATTCTTTCCTATTCAGGATAAAATATGGAGACATCAGGAAGAGCCTGAGGACATATGCTCCCTTGCTGACCCAGGCAAAATTCAAACATGTGGGTAAAATATATATATATATATATATATATATATATATATTAAACACATTTTCTATACAAACATCTGATCTTTAAAGTAAGGCATCTCAACAATGATATAATAATGCACAGAATTACATAAGAACAAATGTCAGCCATTGTGGCATTCCAGTGTCACAGATCAGACCTTAGAAAAGAGAGATGTTCACTTAATTTACCAACCATCAAAAAGAACCCAGTGCAAGAGATCAGATCTTAGAAAAGAGAGATGTTCACTTAATTTACCAACCATCAAAAAGAACCCAGTGAAAGAGATCAGATCTTATGCAAGAACTGTGTTTGTACCAGCTACATACCCCAGTGATAAAAGAACCTCTAAGCCTAAACCCCACCTTTTCAGGTGGATAAAATACCTCTCTCCTCTTCCTGCCACATAACATTCTTATTAAAAATGTAATTAAGAAAAGTAAGAGATGCTTGTAGGTTGCTACTTAGGGAATTAAACCAACATACCCAAATTAAAGAATGATATAAATTTTCTTTTATCTTGTCTCATCCTAGAAGCACCCACTATAAAAAACAAAAAAATAAAAAAATACCTGATTTCTCTGCATATTCATGGACTTATAGTACTTTAAAAAAGTACGAGATGGACTCCACTTAACTTCCTTACATAACACTTCGAAATAGATAATCTGCTTCAACCCAGGAAGTGACCTTGTATACCTATCCTGCAAAATAGGTTTCTTCAGTGCTTGATATGTTGAGATAATGTTATCAAACATTCCATTTGGAAATTGTAGTCTTTGCCGACACATATGCTTTATGATGATCCTGTGGAATATTAGAAGCTGGAACCTGCTTGGTATTCTGACTGCCATTGTGAGATTTTTTTTTTTTTTTTTTTTTTTTTTTTTTTGAGTTTTAATTTTTTTCTTTATTAAGAACAAAAGGTACATACAGTTAAATAACCAAAGAAAGAAATTACTTTCCACAAGTACATCAAAACAATTACATAGCATTAACATATACCAATTAGGCGTATTGCAGAGTTATATACATCCATATATATTGTAAGCAATATTTGTGCTTCTTATTCGGTCAATGCGGGGAGTCTACTATGTATCTAGAAGTCACGGATAGCGGAGTATAACTCCAGAGTCGTAGTGATAGGGTTGAAGTGACAGTTGTAACCACGTTTCTCAGTTACTTTGTCGGTCTGTATTTTGACATGGTCATTCAGTGGCATTGGGAGTAAGGGGTAGGTTATAGGGTTAGTAGGGAGGGAGTCATCACATGGGAGGGGGAGGGGAAGTTCAGGTAAGAAGAGGTGAGGAAAGGGGAAGGGTTAGGGTAAAGAACGCGGTAGTAAAGATAGAGACATGAAGAGAGTGAGTGGGGGAGAAAGGGGAGGGAGAAAAAAAAAAAAAAAAAAAAAAAAAAGGGGAGGTAAAACTACTTGTGCGCGGTATCTCCAGTCCCAACTGCCTAGGGAGAGGAAGAGCAGTACGGGAGTCCGTATGGGTCTACTGGATCTGAATCCAGTCACCCCAGATTGCCCAGTAAACTTCCATTCGCTCTAACGTGCTATATGCAGATTTTTCCATGTTGGCTAAGTATTGTATTACCTCACAGACTTCCGAAATCGTGGGTGAGGTAACCTGTTTCCAGGCTCTAGCAATGCAAAGTTTGGTGGCCGCCATCACATAGATCACCAGTTGTTTGCTACATTTGGGGAGAGTATTATCCATGATGTGGAAGAGTGCCACCCTTGGCGTTAGCTGTATAGTCAGATTCATAGAATGCAAGAGTGTCTCGACATCTTTCCATAGGTCCTTTATTTTAGGACATGACCACCATATATGGGAATTGGAGCCTACCCTTCCGCACGATCTCCAGCAATCGGGAGATACATTAGGAAACATTCTCGACAGTTTGGTGGGGACTCTGTACCATTGTAGCATTAGTTTCATATAACTTTCGAAGATCGTTATACAATGGATCGTTTTTTTTGTCAATTCAATCGCTGCTTTCAGCTCTATATCTGATATGATTAAAGCCAACTCCTTGCACCACATTTTGATTTGGCTTGGGAGGCCTTCTGAGTGGTCTTGTAGCATGGCTTTGTAGTGGAATGTGAGGGGTTTCCACGTCCCCATCTCAAGCAGCCATCTTTCTTCCCATTTAGAATGGGGTCTGAGCGTCTGAGTGCCAAATTTCCAGGAGCGAAGTAAGCTGAGTACCCTACAGCATTCAAAGTAGAGCCATAAGGGAGAACCGCTTAGTAAGTCAAGTACTTGATGAACTGTCATAAGTTTACCGTTTGAAAACAGATGTTCCACCATGTCTATGTTGTGTTGTATCCAAAACTCAAGATGGATATTCGGTAGGTCCCAGAGAAGACCCCTTATCTGGTGAATCGGTGAGGGATGTGGGGCAATCTCCTTATGATGTCTAAGTACATGCCACATTTTGATATTTTGTTGTACTATGGGGTTAGGAACTCTATCTACCAGCTGCTTGTGTTCATGAACCCAGAGAATACTTGGTAAGTCTAGGCCTTCAGGTAGGTGTAGTTCCTCTATTTTGAACCATTTCGGTTCCTCTCTAGTCGGGCCCCAAGCCGTGATCTGTGGCCATTGTGAGATTTTAACAAAAGCGTGATGGATGGAACAGAAAATGGTTGCAATATAAGTAATTCCAAAAGGAAAAAACTAAGAGGATGCGCTCATAAAAACCAGTGATATTAGATTAAACCCATTAGTGTCTGTTCTTAGAATATATTATAACTGTTAGTTAAATCCAATGAATACAAAACGTGTTTGTATCTTCAAATATAAAAAACATATATATCCAATAAACTTGTAACAAATTCTTGATAAGTGACAATAATTGCAAGAAAGAAAACACAATAAAAACAAATGTGAAAGTTCAAGAAAAAATATATCAGTGTCCAAAAGAATGTCCAATTCACAAATAAAAAGGATATGATAATTTTGATTATTCAAATGCTTGGCATGCTCCACTTGTGTCCACGGTGTGGTGGGTCAGGATATCTAGGAGGAGGAGAAGACAAGGGGCGCCAACATAGTGTAAATCGTTTACATATGGAGGAAAAATATTATGCAATGAAAACTACTCACAGAGTGGCATCCTGAATGAACTAGGTGCAAGCAGACAGACTGACATTCGGTGTCCAGCAGTCAGTACGCTGGGGGTCTCACCCAGGGGACCTGCAGAGTGGGAGTAGGCAGCTGTCAGGTTAGGAAATGTCCAGAAGAAGACCCAAATGCTAGGGCGAACTTAAACAACACACTTGCACTCTGAGTTTAATCCAGGAAGTGACCCCACGACAACCTCCAAAAAACAAAGTACTCACGATATGGAGCAGGGTTAGCCTGTGCCAAAATAATTCATGGTATCAGCCAGATAGACTTCTGAATAAGGAACTGGTTTCAGGAAATGTCTTACACAGAATCAGGAGAGCAGGGATAGTCCACTTAAACTCTGACAGAAGAAGGGTAAAACAGGAAACAGTTAATAATGCAGGAGTAAGTCATTTGTTATCAGGCAGTCTGAAGGTTAACACTGTGTTGACAGTCTTTGCAGAGTATGCAACAGGTAATCAGGCAGTTTGAGGGTTAACACTGAGTAGACAGTCTTTGCAGAGTATGCAACAGGTAATCAGGCAGTTTGAGAGTAAACACTGTATAGTCAGAACTTGCAGAATTAACAACATGTAATCAGGTAGTTTGAAGGTTAACACTGTGTTGTCAGAACTTGCAGAGATAGCAACAGGTAAGCTGGTAGTTTGAAGGTTAACACTGATTAATCAGTACTTGTTGAGATTGGCAACAGGATATCAAGCAGTTTGAAGGTTTACACTGAATAATTGTATTTGCAGAGTTTGGAAACAGGTAAACATGCAGATTGAAGGTTTCACAGAAAGAACAGTATTTGAATAGTTTGGCCATACACAGAGTAGTCTGAATATGCAGGTTTTGCAGCAGGAAAACAGGAAGTTTGAAAGTTTCACAAAACAAACAGTACTTGCATTGTTTGGAGACAGGTAATCAGGAGGTTGAAGGTTAATCCAGCATAGTAATTCCTTGAAGAGATTGGCAACAGAAAAGCAGCAGTTAGAGAGATTCCTCAGCGAAATCCTATCAGAAGCCACAAAGTTAACAAACAAACAGGCACTGGAGAAACAGGAAGCCCAGAATAAAAAGCCTGATTGTGACATCATCAGGAAGGGGTGGCTCAGAAACCTGTCAATCAAGCACACAGAGAGGACTGCAGAGCTTCCCAGCAGCTGAGCGTGACAGTGCCCCCTCCTCAAGGACCCCTCCGGGGGACCCGACCGGGCCTGGCAGGGTATTTCTTGTGAAAAGACTTGACAAGAGCTGGAGCATGAACATGAGAGGCCGGTTCCCAAGATCGTTCAGAGATAGGATAACCCTTCCAATGGACCAGGTAGTACAGCCGATTGCCCCGTAGCTTGGAATCGAGAATCTGGCTGACTTCAAACTCAGAAGTTCCCTCTATGGAAAGTGGAGGAGGTGGTTTACTCTTGATAGAGTACCGATTGTAGATGACTGGCTTGAGTAGGGAGACATGAAACACTGGATGGATCTTGAGAGTCTTGGGTAAGGACATGCAGTATGCAGAAGAACAAACTCTGGAAACAATTTGAAAAGGTCCAATGTACTTAGGACCCAACTTGGTACAAGGTTGCTTTAGACGTATGAATCTGGTGGATAAAAATACTCTGTCTCCAGTACGAAGTAAAGGAGCCTTGCACCTTCTACGATCAGCATATTTCTTATGTCTTAAGGAAGAAGAGAGTAGATTTTGACGAATGAGTTGCCAGTGATTACTGAGATTTTTCACTATACGATCTGCTCCAGGGACTTCAGTAGAACTGGTAATCATAGGAAAGGTTCTAGGTTCAAATTCATAAGCTGCCTTAAAGGGAGAGGTTTGTAATGAGGCGTTATAACATGAGTTGTGAGCTAATTCCGCCAAAGGCAATAACTGAGACCAGTTGGAGTGGTGATGGTCTACATAATGTCTTAGAAAAGATTCCAAGGCTTGATTTACACGCTCAGTCTGTCCGTTGGATTGAGGATGGTGTGCAGTAGAAAGTGATATGTTGATTCCGAAGTGTTTACAAAAAGACCTCCAAAATTTGGAAACAAATTGGACTCCACGATATGAGACTATGTCAGTGGGAAAACCATGTAAAAAGAGATATATGTAGAACAAAGAGTTCAGAAAGTCTTTGAGCTGAAGGCAAGCCTGGAAGAGGTATGAAGTGAGCAGACTTGGAGAACCGATCCACCACTACCCAAATGGTTGTATTTCCAGCAGAAACAGGAAGATCTGTAACAAAGTCCATGGATAAGTGAGACCAAGGGTAATGAGGAATAGGAAGAGGGTGTAATAGACCAAACGGTCGATGAGAAGATTGTTTGTTCGAAGCACAAGAACTACAAGCAGCAATATAATCCTTAACATCCCTCCTCATAGTGGACCACCAAACATGCTGCTTCAGTTTCCACAATGTATTGGTTATTCCCGGATGACCTGCTGAAATGTTGTCATGAGCCCAATGTAGAAGCTTAAGACGTAATCCTTTGGGTACATACAGGATACCAGAAGGTAGTCTGCAAGAAGATGGTACCCGGACTTGAGCAGCATGTAAAGCCTGTACTGGAAAAGAGGATACTTGAGCCAAAACTTTGACTGAACGTAGTATAGGTTCTGAATCCAATGGAGAAGGTTCAGAAGATTGGAACTGCCTAGATAAAGCATCTGCCTTGGAATTTTTTGAACCAGGAACATAGGAAAGTACAAAATTAAACCTGGAGAAGAACAAGGCCCACCGAGCCTGACGAGGATTGAGACGTGTAGCTGTTTGGAGGTATAAAAGATTCTTGTGATCTGTCAGAATGAAAAAAGGTTGACTGGTACCCTCTAACCAATGCCTCCATTCATCCAAAGCTAATTTTATAGCCAAAAGCTCCTTATTGCCCACATCATAATTTAACTCGGCAGGATTGAATTTTTTCGAAAAGAACGCCACAGGATGTATCTTGCTGGTAGTCGGATCACGTTGGGAGAGAACAGCTCCAGCTGCTATAGAGGAAGCGTCAACCTCCAAAATAAACTGGAAATCAGGAATTGGATGACTGAGAAGAGGTGCAGAAGAAAATGCTGATTTTAGCATTTCAAAAGCCTGTACTGCCGAAGAGGACCAGTTCTTACAATTTTGCCCTTTCTTAGTAAGAGAAGTGAGTGGAGACGTGATGTCAGCAAAGTTCTTTATAAACTTTCTATAGTAATTGGCAAAGCCAAGAAACCTCTGCAGGGATTTGAGAGTAGTTGGTCTGGGCCAGTCCTTGATAGCCGACAGTTTAGCAGGATCCATCTCAAAACCTGATTCAGAAATGATATACCCCAAAAAGGGGATGGAACTCTGATGAAAAGAGCATTTCTCCAATTTAGCGAACAGGGAATTGTCTCGTAACCTCTGAAGAACCAGTCTTACATGATGTACATGTTCCTGTAATGTTTTCAAATAGATTAGAATGTCATCAAGGTAAATGATAACAAATTGATTTAGATAATCTCTGAAGATTTCGTTAACAAAGTGCTGAAATACTGCTGGTGCATTGCACAATCCAAATGGCATTACTAGATACTCTTAGTGACCAAATCTAGTGTTAAATGCCATCTTCCATTCGTCTCCTTTACGGATTCTGACCAGATTGTAGGCCCCACAGAGATCTAACTTGGAAAAAATAGAAGCACCTTGAAGACGATCGAATAACTCAGAAAGGATAGCTGTTTTTGACAGTAACTGATTCAAGGCTCGATAATCAATACAGGGACGAAGACCTCCATCTTTTTTCCCAATGAAGAAAAAACCTGCACCCACAGGTGAAGAGGAATGACGAATGAATCCTCTGGCTAAGTTGTCCTTTATGTATTCCTCAAGAGGAGACATTTTCTTGACGAGAGAGGGGATAGGTCCTTCCCTTAGGTAGAGGAGCCCCTGAATACAATTCGATAGGACAGTCAAATATCCGGTGTGGAGGTAACGTCTCAGCCTCTTTTTTAGAAAACACATCACAAAAGGCATGATAGTAATTGGGCAATGATTGAGGAACTTCCACCATAGCTACGACAGGACAGGATGGTTTAGAGGGATTTTGAAGGCAATGTTTGAAACAGGTAGTTCCCCAGGAAATAAGTTCTCCTTTAGACCATGAGAAAACTGGATCATGAAGCTGCAACCAAGGTAACCCCAGAATCAATGGTATGTGGGGAGAAGAGATGACATCAAAACGAATAATTTCAGAATGAAGTATGCCCACAGTCAAAAGAAGAGGAATGGTAGAATGTTGTATGATACCAGTAGCTAGAGGCTGTCCACTGACAGTAGTTACCTTAATTAACTGTTTCTTGGCTTGAAAAGGAATCCTGAGAGAGTCAGCAAAGTTTGAATCAATGAATACTCCAGCAGCTCCAGAATCGATGAGAGCTTGAGCTCGAAACTTGGTGTTTCCAAAAGAGATAGTTACAGGAAGAAAAAGTTTAGAATTGAGGGAAGACATGGGATTCTGGCTTAACTCTGTCCCTCTATCAAAAGTTAAGCCTTGGCTTTTACTGGCCGGATAGGACAGTCCTTCAGTAAATGTCCTTTGGTACCACAATACAGACATAACCCAAGAGTACGCCTTCTATGGCGTTCAGCTTCTGACAATTTAATAGCTCCTACTTCCATGGGTTCCACAGACTCAGGAGATTGGGAATTATTATTAGAAAGACTTGAGGTCCGAATAGGAGGACGAAAAGAAGATTTAACAAAGGATCTCCGATTCCTATCTCTCTCCTGAAGACGTTCAGAATGCCGGGCGTCAAGAGTAATACATAAATTGATAAGACCCTCCAATGAATCGGGGAGTTCCCGAAATACAAGTTCATCCTTAAGGCGTTCGCAAAGTCCTTTGCGAAAGGCTGCCCGTAAGGCTCCATGGTTCCAATCAGTTTCTGCGGCTAAAGTCCTGAATTCAATAGCATATTGAGCTACCGAAAGGGATCCCTGTCTCAGATGCAACAATCCTGCCTCAGCAGCTGCAGACCTCCCAGGCTTGTCAAAAACAGAAGAAAAAATGGACACAAATAATTCCACATCCTGTAGTAACGGATCATTCTTCTCTAAAAGAGGGGACACCCAGGCTAGAGCCTTACCCTTCAAGAGAGAAATAATAAAGGTGATTTTGGAAGTAAAATTGGAAAAAACTTGAGGATTGTTTCTGAAGTGTAAACGACACTGATTAAGGAATCCACGGCATTCTTCAGGATTACCGTCATATTTATCTGGAAGTGGGATTCGTGGTATATTCTGTCCAACAGTTTGAGGTGGATTAAAGACAGCATTGGTGCTAGTAGCAGTGGCAGCAGGAGTCACCGTCGCTTGAGGGTCCATATTATGGCCCGTTTGTACTGTCAGGTTAGGAAATGTCCAGAAGAAGACCCAAATGCTAGGGCGAACTTAAACAACACCCTTGCACTCTGAGTTTAATCCAGGAAGTGACCCCACAACAACCTCCAAAAAACAAAGTACTCACGATATGGAGCAGGGTTAGCCTGTGCCAAAATAATTCATGATATCAGCCAGATAGACTTCTGAATAAGGAACTGGTTTCAGGAAATGTCTTACACAGAATCAGGAGAGCAGGGATAGTCCACTTATACTCAGACAGAAGAAGGGTAAAACAGGAAACAGTTAATAATGCAGGAGTAAGTCATTTGTTATCAGGCAGTCTGAAGGTTAACACTGTGTAGACAGTCTTTGCAGAGTATGCAACAGGTAATCAGGCAGTTTGAGGGTTAACACTGAGTAGACAGTCTTTGCAGAGTATGCAACAGGTAATCAGGCAGTTTGAGAGTTAACACTGTGTAGACAGTCTTTGCAGAGTATGCAACAGGTAATCAGGCAGTTTGAGAGTAAACACTGTGTAGTCAGAACTTGCAGAATTAACAACATGTAATCAGGTAGTTTGAAGGTTAACACTGTGTTGTCAGAACTTGCAGAGATAGCAACAGGTAAGCTGGTAGTTTGAAGGTTAACACTGATTAATTGTATTTGCAGAGTTTGGAAACAGGTAAACATGCAGATTGAAGGTTTCACAGAAATAACAGTATTTGAATAGTTTGGCCATACACAGAGTAGTCTGAATATGCAGGTTTTGCAGCAGGAAAACAGGAAGTTTGAAAGTTTCACAAAACAAACAGTACTTGCATTGTTTGGAGACAGGTAATCAGGAGGTTGAAGGTTAATCCAGCATAGTAAGTCCTTGAAGAGATTGGCAACAGAAAAGCAGCAGTTAGAGAGATTCCTCAGCGAAATCCTATCAGAAGCCACAAAGTTAACAAACAAACGGGCACTGGAGAAACAGGAAGCCCAGAATAAAAAGCCTGGTTGTGACATCATCAGGAAGGGGTGGCTCAGACACCTGTCAATCAAGCACACAGAGAGGACTGCAGAGCTTCCCAGCAGCTGAGCGTGACAGCAGCTGTGAAGATGAAGGTGCCGGATAACCAACGGAGGTGTTCAATGAGATGTGGTACTCTCCCCAAATAAACACTGCTCACACGATTGAGCTCCGTCCCAAACAGACTGACAGTGTCAGTGCAAAGAGATATAGTGGTCTTTATCCCACTGAAATGAAAGGAACTGCAACTGCAAACAGCTACAAAAAGATACAAAAACCGGGTCTTGGTTTCAAATCTTTAGTATTATTTGAAACCAAGACCCGGTTTTTGTATCTTTTTATTTTTTCTGGGTTGCAATGTTGGGGGGGTATTGTATTTTTATTTACAGGTAAAAGAGCTGATTACTTTGGGGCAATGCCCCACAAAAAGCCCTTTTAAGGGCTGGTAAAAGAGCTGATTACTTTGTAATTTAGGATAGGGTAGGACATTTTATTATTTTGGGGGGATTTTTTATTTTATTAGGGGGCTTAGATTAGGTGTAATTAGTTTAAACTTCTTGTAATATTTTTTTATTTTTTGTAATTTAGTGTTTGTTTTTGTACTATAGTTTAGTTTATTTAATTGTATTTTAGTTTAGATAATTGTAGGTAATTTATTTAATTAGTTTAATAATAGTGTAGTGTTAGGTGTATTTGTAACTTAGGTTAGGATTTATTTTACAGGTAATTTTGTAATTATTTTAACTAGGTAGCTATTAAATAGTTATTAACTATTTAATAGCTATTGTACCTAGTTAAAATAAATACAAAGTTGTCTGTAAAATAAATATAAATCCTAAAATAGCTACAATGTAACTATTAGTTATATTGTAGCTAGATTAGGGTTTATTTTATAGGTAAGTATTTAGTTTTAAATAGGATTAATTTATTTAATGATAGTAAATTTAGTTCGTTTAAATTATATTTAAGTTAGGGGGGTGTTAGGGTTAGATTTAGGTTTAGGGGTTAATAACTTTATTATAGTAGCGGCGACGTTGGGGACTGTAGATTAGGGGTTAATAATTGTAGGTAGGTGGCAGCGATGTTAGGGAGGGCAGATTAGGGGTTAACATTTTTTATTATAGTGTTTGCGAGCCGGGAGTGCGGCGGTTTAGGGGTTAATACATTCATTATAGTGGCGGCGATGTCCGGTCGGCAGATTAGGGGTTAATAAGTGTAGGTAGGTGGCGGCGACATTGGGGGGGCAGATTAGGGGGTAATAAATATAATATAGGTGTCGGCGATGTTAGGGGCAGCGGATTAGGGGTTCATAGCTATAATGTAGGTTGCGGCGGTGTCCGGAGCGGCAGATTAGGGGTTAAAAAAAATGTATTATAGGGTTTGAGATGTGGGGGGCCTCGGTTTAGGGGTTCATAGGTAGTTTATGGGTGTTAGTGTACTTTATAGCACTGTAGTTAGGAGCTTTATGTTCCGGTGTTAGCCCATAAAACTCTTAACTACAGACTTTTTTTTGCGGTTGGAGTCTTGTCGGTAGAGGCTCTACCGCTCACTTCTTCCAAGACTCGTAATACCAGCGTTAGGCAAATCCCATAGAAAAGATAGGATACGCAATTGACGTAAGGGGATCTGCGGTATCCTCGAGTCGCGGAAAGCAAGTGAGCGGTAGACCCTTTCCTGCCTGACTCTAAATACCAGCGTTACATAAAAAGCAGCGTTAGGACCCCTTAACGCTGCTTTTTAACCCTAACGCAGAACTCTAAATCTAGGCGTATGTTAGAGATTTTCCAAAGTTCCTTGATTTGTAGGTTGTGTTAGAAAAAGGAAAACAGTCTATAAGAAAAAATGTTGAGAAGGAAGGTGTGTCTTGGAAGGACTTCCCATTCTCAACGGTTGACATAGTAGGAGAAGTAGTAGAAAGGAAAAGAAAGGCTAAGTGTCAGGGTTACTTACCCTTCCTTGTTTCACTTGGAGTGCAGGTCTGTTTCTGGTTCCTCTTGCAGTGGTTCTGACACTGTGCGTACCTTCCACACGCCCTCTTATGGACAATATATATATATATATATATATATATATATATATATATATATATAAAAACACACACACTTGGAGGAAATATATCACTGTAGTTACTAGCCCAGAGGGAAAAAGTTAATACTGGTCAGGGACTACAGGACTAGTGAAAAGTTCAAGCTATATATATATATATATATATATATATATATACACACACAGTGGGGCAAAAAAGTATTTAGTCAGCCACCAAGTGTGCAAGTTCTCCCACTTAAGAAGATGAGAGAGGCCTGTAATTTTCATCATAGGTATACCTCATCTATGAGTGACAAAATGTGGAAACAAATCCAGACAATCACATTGTCTGATTTGGAAAGAATGTATTTGAAAATTATGGTGGAAAATAAGTATTTGGTCAATATCAAAAGTTCATCTCAATATTTTGTTATATATCCTTTGTTGGCAATGACAGAGGTCAAACGTTTTCTGTAAGTCTTCACAAGGTTGTCACATACTTTTGCTGGTATGTTGGCCCATTCCTGCATGAAGATCTCCTCTAGAGCAGTGATGTTTTGGGGCTGTCGCTGGGCAACACGGACTTTCAACTCCCTCCAAAGGTTTTCTATGGGGTTGAGATCTGGAGACTAGCTAGGCCACTCCAGGACCTTGAAATGCTTCTTACGAAGCCACTCCTTCGTTGCCCGGGTGGTGTGTTTGGGGTCATTGTCATGATGAAAGACCCAGCCACGTTTCATCTTCAATGCCCTTGCTAATGGAAGGAGGTTTGCACTCAAAATCTCACGATACATGGCCCCATTCATTCTTTCATGTACACGGATCAGTCGTCCTTTTCCCTTTGCAGAGAAACAGCCCCAAAGCATGATGTTGCCACCCCCATGCTTCACAGTAGGTATGGTGTTCTTTGGTTGCAACTCAGCATTCTCTCTCCTCCAAACACGACAAGTTGTGTTTCTACCAAACAGTTCTACTTTGGTTTCATCTGACCATATGACATTCTCCCAATCCGCTTCTGGATCATCCAAATGCTCTCTAGCATACTTCAGACGGGCCCGGACATGTACTGGCTTAAGCAGGGGGACACGTCTGGCACTGCAGGATCTGAGTCCCTGGCAGCGTAATGTGTTACTAATGGTAGCCTTTGTTACATTGGTCCCAGCTCTCTGCAGGTCATTCACTAGGTCCCCCCGTGTGGTTCTGGGATATTTGCTCACCGTTCTTGTGATCATTTTGACCCCACAAGAACGTGGAGCCCCAGATCGAGGGAGATTATCAGTGGTCTTGTATGTCTTCCATTTTCTAATTATTGCTCCCACAGTTGATTTCTTCACACCAAGCTGCTTGCCTATTGCAGATTCAGTCTTCCCAGCCTGGTGCAGGTCTACAATTTTGTTTCTGGTGTCCTTCAACAGCTTTTTGGTCTTCACCATAATGGAGTTTGGAGTGTGACTGTTTGAGGTTGTGGACAGGTGTCTTTTATACTGATAACAAGTTCAAACAGGTGCCATTAATACAAGAAATGAGTGGAGGACAGAGGAGCCTCTTAAAGAAGAAGATACAGGTCTGTGAGAGCCAGAAATCTTGCTTGTTTGTAGGTGACCAAATACTTATTTTCCACCATAATATGCAAATAAATTCTTTCCAAATCAGACAATGGAGTTGTTTCCACATTTTGTCTCTCATAGTTGAGGTATACCTATGATAAACATTACAGGCCTCTCTCATCTTCTTAAGTGGGAGAACTTGCACAATTGGTGGCTGACTAAATACTTTTTTGCCCCACTGTGTATATGTATATGTATATATATATATATATATATATATTAGAAGAAAAGGGTTTTCGTAATGTGAGCCACACCTAGGTGTGGGCCACACTGGAGGCGCAAAAAATATTAACACCTGTACGAGATAAGCTGCTGGAGTAAACAATAGAGTGTGATCACACTACCCTTGCAGGTGATCACACCGTATAGGTATAGAGAAAAACAAAGTGGAGTTCACTACACAGCGCTAATCCCACAATATATAGTGTACTATTTACATACACCTAGTGTGACAATATTATAGCATAAGTGTATCCAACACTGATTCCTACAGAGAGCGCATTGCTACAATGTTTAGCTATAATTATTAGAAAGAAATTAATGCGCTTATGATTAGTCAGCTATTGTCTCAGTGTTACAGTTTATATTGTATAAAGAATTCAGAGTTCAAAATATGCTGAAAGAAATCTTAAAAACAGCAGGAGTATTCTGTCTTCCAGTTCAACGATCAATAATGCAGATATAGAATGGCAACAATCCCAAATGGCCTCACAGGCTACTCACATTAGGTGACCTCAATCGTATGAGGTAAGGAACAGGCGTTTTGGATGTGTTGGGATTCTGCGCTGATCCTCTGATAGCAAGCTTGTGATCCTGTGCGTTGTCTTTAGATAGAATTATGGTTCATCAGTTGGAGCCACAGCGCGAAGTATCTTTCAAATTTCTTCCCTCCTCAGGATCACCAATGCTGATGTCGGCAACAGTTCTTTGCCTCTTTAACAACTCCAACGTTTATATAAAGGAAACAGACACAGCACATAGCATAATACTGTTTAAAAGTAACACAAATTTATTTCCTCTGAGGAAGAAGTTTTAAACTTTGAAACGCGTAAGGCTGAGTGTTGAATCTGGCTGCTCATCCCTAGTATTACCGATACAGTGGTTGTGTGGGACTCTGGTTAAGCCGCAACTACAATATAGTTTTTACATGCTCTATTTTTTCGTCAATATATGACTGCCAAAAGATATTTTACAAATATCACATTCTACTAAAGTAGAAACTTTTTATCACAGTGTGGGACTACGGTCCTTTTAAATGAGATGCTATATTGATACCTCATACAAACTGAGGTCTCGTTTGTGAGTATTACTCTCTATCAACAAATAAATTTGTGTTACTTTTAAACAGTATTATGCTATGTGCTGTGTCTGTTTCCTTTATATAAACGTTGGAGTTGTTAAAGAGGCAAAGAACTGTTGCCGACATCAGCATTGGTGATCCTGAGGAGGGAAGAAATTTGAAAGATACTTCGCGCTGTGGCTCCAACTGATGAACCATAATTCTATCTAAAGACAACGCACAGGATCACAAGCTTGCTATCAGAGGATCAGCGCAGAATCCCAACACATCCAAAACGCCTGTTCCTTACCTCATACGATTGAGGTCACCTAATGTGAGTAGCCTGTGAGGCCATTTGGGATTGTTGCCATTCTATATCTGCATTATTGATCGTTGAACTGGAAGACAGAATACTCCTGCTGTTTTTAAGATTTCTTTCAGCATATTTTGAACTCTGAATTCTTTATACAATATAAACTGTAACACTGAGACAATAGCTGACTAATCATAAGCGCATTAATTTCTTTCTAATAATTATAGCTAAACATTGTAGCAATGCGCTCTCTGTAGGAATCAGTGTTGGATACACTTATGCTATAATATTGTCACACTAGGTGTATGTAAATAGTACACTATATATTGTGGGATTAGCGCTGTGTAGTGAACTCCACTTTGTTTTTCTCTATACATATATATATATATATATATATATATATATACACACACTAGTCCTAAAGCCCGTTCATATGGGCCATTTTCTGCAGTACACCCCTTGCTCTCTCTCCCTCCCCCTCTCTTTTGCTCTCTCTCTCCCCCTCTCTTTTGCTCTCTTTCCCCTCTCTTTTGCGCTATCTTGCTCCACCTCTCTTTTGCTCTCTCCCCCCCTCTCGTTTGCTCTCTCTACCCTCTTCTCTTTTGCTCTCTCTCCCCCTTTCTTTTACGCTCTCTCCCCCTCTCTTTTGTGCTCTCTCTCTCTCCCCCCCTCTTTTGTGCTCTCTCTCCCCTCTCTCTTGTGCTCTCTCTCTCCCCCCTCTCTTTTGCTCTCTCTCTCCCCCCTCTCTTTTTCTCTCTCTCCCCCTCTCTTTTGCGCTCTTTACCCCTCTCTTTTGCGCTCTCACTCTCTCCCCCTCTCTTTTGCGCTCTCTTTCTCCCCTCTCTTTTGTTCTCTCTATCCCCCCTCTTTTGCTCTCTCTCCCCCTCTCTATTGCTCTCTCTCCCCCTCTCTTCTTGTGCTCTCTCTCTTCCCCTCTCTTTTTCTCTCTCTCGCTTCCTCTTATTTTCTCTCTCCCCCTCTCTTTTTCTCTCTCTCTTCCCTCTATTTTGCTCTTTCCCCTCTATTTTGCTTTCTCCCCGTTGCGCCCGGCCACGCCCCTCGCTCAATCCGGCCATGCCCGCTCACCTCCGACCACGCCCACTTCCGCACACCGTCACCGTGCCGCAGCAGATCAGGTAAGCTCTAAGGCCAGGTGTGTTTGTCCTCGTGCTGTCTCTACTGCGCATGATAGCTTTGGACAAACACACTTTTATATTATAGGATATATATATATATATATATTTAGAACAGATCTGCAAAACAGAACAGATGGAGCGCAACAAAGTGCACAGACGATCTAAGTGTAGCAAAAATAAGTACTAATTTATTTATATAACAAATAAAAGATGTACACTCACAAGGATAACCTCAAACATGTGAGGTATGTATCAGCATGTGTTAACAGATAATCCCCTTAAGACCCGTGGGTATAGAACACCCCTCTGTATCGCCTAGTGTCCACACTGTAGTTCGTGTTGGGTGAACTGTTTCTTTTTCGAGTCCCCAGTACATGTGGCACCTCAGATACAATTAAATCCGGCCTGTGAGATAAAAAGACAGGATTTAAAGGGACAGTCTACACCAGGATTGTTATTGTTTAGAAAGATAGATAATCTCTTTATTACCCATTCCCCAGTTTTGCATAACCAACACAGTTATATTAATACACTTTTATATCTGTGATATCCTTGTATCTAAGTCTATGCAGACTGTCCCCTTATTTCAGTTCTTTTGACAGACTTGCATTTTAGCCAATCAGCGCAGACTCCCAGGTAACTAGAATGTCCCTTTAAGTTCTACTGTCATTATTTTTACAGCAAAAGTCCTCTACTGAGTATGGGCAATAAACTGCATCTTTTGTAGGTGTCTCCTATGAAATACTTCAAAGGAAAAGCTGCTCATTTGCCTTCCTGTAGAGACCACAGCCTCAATCGTGGGTCAGTGACAGGGAGAAGTAATGAACCCTTCACAAATGAATTTAAAAAAAGAAAGAAAAAACAAACAAACAGGTAAAATCATTTTAAAATTATGAATAATACATATCACAATGATGTCTGCTTAGTGTTTTTTTACAACAACGATACAGACTGTTTTATATCCATTTAACAGCCTGAATAATACTCATGGTTATAGAATGGAATTATATATGAGACTATATCAGATGAGATTTATTGGACTTCTCACCCTCAAAGTTTAACTGCATGAAGTCATAAGCAAGTTTCATCAGAAGCAGACATGAAGGACAGTGGCTTCAAAGAGGAACTGCATAGATAGTCTCTACAAGCTTTTTAGTGCCTAATGAGCCTAACGGGGCAGCAGTCTTTACTTTTAAATGCTGAGATAAGTACCATATACAGAGAAGTGCCTCTCTACAGGCTCTTCAAGTCTGAGGTGTCTTAACAATGGTGATACATATATACTGTGATCTTGCTTTATACTATTTAAACCAGGACTGGTCAAACTGCAGGACACACAAATGACGTAAAGGGACATTATACACCTTCAGATTTTTATATAAAATGTTTAGTTATGGGTAATTAAACATCTATATATATATATTCATTATTTATTTTGGCCCATTTTCATGTAATTT
This sequence comes from Bombina bombina, assembly GCF_027579735.1. Classification (NCBI taxonomy): domain Eukaryota; kingdom Metazoa; phylum Chordata; class Amphibia; order Anura; family Bombinatoridae; genus Bombina; species Bombina bombina. Next base: position 889,442,136 of record NC_069504.1, read on the forward strand.
AGCTCTGAAAATTGAGCGATTTCTAAATCTCAAAACTTGCTGGCTTCTCAAGGCTTACTCTGGTACATATCTGTCCCTAATTGGCTTTATCAGATAACAAATGCAACACAATGCATTTTATACTAACTTTATGGCCATGGCTAGCATTGTTGCCTGAAATCTAAAGCCTCCAAATAAGGCAAATGGTGGGTGGAGTTTGGCTACTGAAAAACAATTACAGTATGTTAATTTAAAAAAAAACAAAAAAACAATAAGACTTGGCAGAAATGTTTACTATCCCTTTAAACTAGAATTATTCTTCTCTTTTGTAAATGCCATAACATTTTTGAACATTAGAGGGCAGCAAAACATTACATATGGTTCAGTACAATAACTGGATGCATTCCTCATGAATGCTATTACTGATCTATTATTTGTTCTACAGTCTTGTTAAAACTACTTAACCCCTTCAGGACCAGGTATTTCGGTCTAAGGGGTAGATTTACCAAGAAACGGATGCTGCAATCTACCCCTGTACTTTCTGGCTCGCCGTAAATGTAAGTTAAGAAGGTCATAAGTGCCCCGGCTCCTTAACTCGTCCGCCACTTCTGAGGCGGTGGACAGCAATCAGCCCGATCGGATACGTTCAGGATGATTGACACCCCAAATCTGCAGGGGGCGGCATTGCACAAGCATTTTACTAGAAATGCTTGTGCAATGATAAATGCCGACAGCATATGCTGTTAGCATTTATCGATGTGCGGCGAACATGATCAGCTATATGGATCATGTCCATCCGCACATTGATAAATCTACCCCTAAAACTTACCTGAAAGACCATTTAAACAGAAATAGAGCCTTGTTTTTTTAATTTACCTATCAAAACTATATATATATATATTTTAGTAGACAACCCAAGGTATTGATTTATGCCCAATTTAGTATATTTTATGCAACCGTTTCACTGCGAAATGCGATCATATTAATAAAATTGTTAACGTTTTCACAAACTTTGGGGTTCTCACTGAAAATATTTACATACAGCTTGTGCAGTTATAACATAAATGGATGTAAAAGCTTCTCTGGGATCCCCTTTGTTCAGAAATAGCAGATGTGCATGGCATTGCCATTGCTTTTTGGTAATTAGAAGGCCACTAATTGCAGCTGCGCACCACACTTTTATTATTCCCGGCAGTGAAGGGGTTAATCAGGTAGCTTGTAAGGTTAATTTTCTTCCTAAGATAGGGAGAGTCCACGACTTCATTCCTTACTGTTGGGAAATACAACACCTGGCCACCAGGAAGAGGCAAAGACACCCCAGCCAATGGGGCCCATCTATCAAGCTCCGAATGGAGCTTGAAGGCCTGTGTTTCTGGCGAGTCTTCAGACTCGCAAGAAACACAAGTTATGGAGCACAAGTTATGGTTATGGACTGCTGCTCCATAACCCTGTCCGCCTGCTCTGAGCAGGCGGACAGAGATCGCAACAATTCAACCCGATCGAGTATGATCGGGTTGATTGACACCCCCTGCTGGTGGCCCATTGGCCGCGAGTCTGCAGGGGGCGTCGTTGCACCAGCAGCTCACAAGAGCTGCTGGTGCAATGCTGAATACGGAGAGCGTATTGCTCTCCGCATTCAGCGATGTCTGTCTGACCTGATCCGCACTGTCGGATCAGGTCCGACAGACATTTAATAAATAGGCCTCAAAGGCTTAAATATCCCTCCCACTTCCTTATTACCCCAGTCATTCTTTGCCTTTTGTCACATTAGGAGGTGGCAGAGAAGTGGCAGAAGATTCTGAGAGTTCTGAAAAAGGGCATCTGTACTTCGAGATAGGACTGGAGTTTTAAGTAGTCATGTCAACCTCTCAGAGTATTGATGAAAGTTAGAGTCTGGAGATGCAGGGAAAGTTTTTCTGTGAAACCATCCAGACTACTGCTAACAGCTCCTAAGCAATCAGTGTTGACAAGTTTCACTGCTTTCTTTCTTTCACTCAAGTCCATGTCAGGAGCGCTGCTATAAGACTGTCACACTTGAGAGGCTGTATTCTGTTCCACAGTATGGATCCTGGAGGTAAGATTGTTTCAATTTTTATACATAAAACGCTATAACAGGATCACAGTGTGGCTCCTTTATACCTTGATAGGGTTTATTGAACAGTTGTGGTAATTAATCAGTGTATTAATTATTTACATGCTGCGTTGGGTGATTTTTTTCCTGGGCTGATAGACTGTGTGTTTTTGGCTGGAACAAACAGGTTTCACTTTTAAAGGGACAGTCTACACCAGAATTGTTACTGTTTAAAAAGACATATAATCCCTTTATTACCCATTCCCCAGTTTTGCATAACCAACACATTTATATTAATAAACCTTTTACCTCTGTGATTACCTTGTATCTAAGCCTCTGCAGACAGCCCCATAATCTCAGCACTTTTGACAGATATGTAGTTTAGCCAATCAGTGCAGGCTCCTAAATAACTCCACGGGAGTGAGCACAATGGTATCTATATGACACATATGAACTAGTACTAACTGTGATTTTTTTTTTAAAATGCTCTGAGCTAAGAGGCGGTTTTCAACGATTTAGAAATCAGTTTGAGCCTAGCTAGGTTCAGCTTTTCAAAAATACCACCAAGGAAACAAATTTGATGATAAAAGTAAATAAGAAAGTTGTTTAAAATTGCATGCCCTATCTGAATTATGAAAGTTTAATTTTGACTAGACTGTCCCTTTATGTTTCACTTTCGTTTTTTTAAAGTGCTGCACAGCTCCTATTACTTGCTGTACTTGTAATAACAAGGAATGTACAGTACTGTCTTGCACTCCATGTGACCGGGTGTGGTCTATGTTCATTTCCTCCATTCTGGCTGAGACTTGAACCTGAGGAGAGCGTTTCCTCTGTTAACTGTCTGGGTCTAGGAGGTGGTGAGTGCCCCAGCCATTCGGAGTATAAAGGTGCAATTTTAAAAAACAAACAAAAAACAAAAACGTTTTTTATTGTTGTCCTTCTGTGGGTATAACCTGAGCTATGGAGGACTTGACATGTTAGAAGGTACTCCTTCTATACTAAATCATACCTGTTTATTTATTGTGAGGAGGCTGTGGTTTTCCCGCCCACTCAATTATGTTCCACATGCCTTAACACCGTTATAAAGTCTAAGAAGGAAGACAAGCCTGCTAAGGCTTTTAGTCCCTCTGAGCCGTCTACCTCTCAGGACTCGGCGTCCCGTGAGATTACTACCCTTGCTACATTATCCACTTCACATGCAAATCCCAGTAGCACATCTAATCCTCCATCCAGAGGGGGCCTTCTTCCTGCAGACTTTGCCGCGCAGTTACAAATGACAGATATTTGTAAATTAAAATTTTTATCTTTTCACTATGAAAGGGGTGGTAAGGTGAGATAGAAGTTAGGGAACCAGTTACTAAAATGTTTAAATCCCACCATTAAGCAGTACTGCAATGGTGAGCGCCGTTTATCACTCAGAAAGCCGGCAGGTAGATTAGAAACATCTCCCTCTAACCAGCCTAGCGCAGTAGTGTCTGTGAACAACTGCAATGACGGCACAATTTATTATATATATAATGAAATAGATAAGGATTTGCACTCACTTACTCCAAACAGACAACTTTCAGGGTGCTGGGCAAAAAAATTATATAGAAGATAACACAGTACTCGTACCTAAAACTAAAACTTAGTACCTAAAAGAATTGATTAACTTAATATGAAATCCAGTGAGTGTGGGCTATATAATCTTCTATATTATCTTTTTCAGTGCACTATACCTTAAAATCACTGTTACTTTTTTTTATACATATAGGTTTTCATTTCAGAGTAATTGGTGTTTTGAGTATTTTATTAAAAGCTGGCCACCTTTTAATTTGCAAGTTAAAACAGTGAGATACATAGGGCGGAAATGTTTAGATAATTACGCTTGGATTACCCTTGATAGACACATTTCATAAGCGCCCATGGAATGCCCATGTTCAGTCCATTTTATAAAAAAAACAATTATGTTTTGTATTTTGTACTTATACGCACACTGGATGTGCAAAAAACACATAGAAAGTCGTCATTATAATTATTCATACTGTGCATATTAATACAATTTATTCCAGTGTAATTTTGACCAAATACAATTTTTTGGTGAAAAATGTTGTTACTATTTTTGATGCACCTTAACAATAAAATAGTTTTCTGTGTTTTTTGTGTGAATGGTTCAAATATTAGGTTTGTAGGATTTTTTAAATTACAATTTACGCTGTGCATATGTTATACGATTTATTCCTGTGTAATTTACATACAAATTTTACACTTTGATAAAATAGATTTTTGGTGAACAATTCTGTTAACTGTTCTTGATGCACCATAAGAATATAATTTTTCCAAAGTATTTTTATGAGAATGGTTCAATTATTTGTTTTGTATGACAATTTTAAACAACTTTGTCTGCGGCCCTCAGTGCATTACAACGCTCTAACAAACGCAAGAGAAAGGTTAAACATAGCTCTCCTGACATGGAGTCATCTAAATATTTATCTGATTTAGCTATTATGTCACAGTTATCTGATGATGAGTTAACCTCTGTAGCTTCAGAGGGTGAACTTTCTGGGCTGGAGTCCTTAGCGTCTAAGCCTCCTGCTGCGGAGGAACCGTCCTTTAGATTTAAAATTGATCACTTGCGTTTTTTATTAAAGGAGGTTCTGTCTAAGTTAGAGGTTTCAGAGGCCGCGCTGCCTGAAGAACCTATGATGCCTAAATTAGACAGAGTTTACGAAGACAGGAAAGTTCCTTTGACTTTTCCTGTGCCGGTTAAGAGGGCAAACATTATAAAGAACAAATGGTTCTTCCTTTTCCCCCTAGTCTACTTTTAAAAAGTTGTTCCCTGTCCCATACTCTCAACTGGATTTGTGGGGCTCCATTCCTAAGGTGGATGGTGCTATCTCTACACTTGCTAAACGTACTACTATACCTCTTGAAGATAGTTCTTCATTCAGAGAGCCGATGGATAAGAAAATGGAAACTTTTCTGAGAAAGATGTTTCAACATACAGGATTTTTGTTTTAACTGGCTGCTGCAGTTGCCACGGTTGCATGAGCGGCTACCTACTGATGCGACTCTTTGTTGGAAACTCATTGAGGTGGAGTCTCCCCTCGAGGATATTCAAGATAGAATTAAAGCTCTGATTATTTCTAATTCATTTATCTGTGATGCGAACATGCAAATTATTTGCCTAAATGTAAAGGCATCTGGCTTTGTGGTCCTAGCTCGCCGGGCGCTCTGGTTGAAGTTTCGGTCTGCGGATATGACTTCTAAGTCCAGACTACATTCTCTTCCCTTCAAGGGAAAGATTTTATTTGGTCTAGGCCTGGACTCCATTATTTCTATGGTTACTGGAGGCAAGGGTGCCTTCCTACTGCAAGATAAGAAGAACAAGTCTAGGGGATGACAATCTTCTAATTTTCGTTCCAACAAATCCCAAACGACAACAATCCTCCTCCAAGCCCAAGCAACCCAAGAGTACTTGGAAGCCGGCTCAGTCCTGGAATAAATCCAAGCAGAATAAGAAGTCCACCGAAAACAGATCGGCATGAAGGGGCGGCCCCCGATACGGAATAGGATCGTGTAGGGGGCAGACTGTCTCTTTTTTCAGACATCCTGGACGTACAGAATCCGTGGTCCTGGAGGTGGTATCTCAGAGATACAAGATAGGCTTCAAATCTCATCCGCCAAGGGGCAGATTCCTTCTCTCGAATCTGTCTATCAGACCAGAAAAGAGGGATGCCTTTCTAGGGTGTGTTCGGGATCTATCCTCCTTAGGAGTTGTTGTCCCAGTGCCCATCGAAGAAAGAGTTTTATTAAAACCTTTTCATGGTCCCAAAGAACGAGGGAACTTTCAGGCCTATTCTGGACCTAAAGTGCTTAAACAAATTTCTCAGTGTTCCTTTCTTCAAGATGGAGACGATAAGGTCCATCCTTTCTTTAATTCAGGAAAGCCAGTTTATGACCTCTATAGATCTGAAGGACGATTCCCTTCATGTTCCAATCCACAGGAAACGCTTTCCGTTCCTGAGGTTTGCATTCCTGGACCAGTACTTCCAGTTCATTGCCCTTCCGTTTGGCTTAGCTACTGCTCCAAGAATCTTTACGAAGGTTCTGGGGGCTCTTCTAGCCGTTGCCAGAACTCAGGGTATTGCAGTAGCCCCATACTTAGACGATATTCTGGTGCAAGCACCATCCTTTCATCTTGCGGAAGAATTCTCTGAATCCCTTCTCAGTCTTCTACGATCACTTGGATGGAAGATAAAATTGGACAAGAGTTTTCTTATCCCAAGTACCAGGGTGGAATTCCTGGGTAGTATATTAGACTCCATATCCATGAGGATATTTCTTACAGACCAGGAGACGTTGCAAGCTAACTTCGGCATGTCTTGCCATCCGGACCTCCTTGAGTCCCTCTGTGGTTCAGTGTATGGAGGTCATTGGTCTCATGGTGTCCTGCATGGACATCATTCCTTTTGCCAGGTTCCGTCTCAGACCTTTACAACTGTGCATGCTGAGGCAGTGGAACGGCGATCATTCAGATCTGTCTCAACAATTTGTATTAGACACCAGGTCGAGAGAATCACTATCTTGGTGGCTCTGTCCAGATCATCTGTCCCGAGGGACATGCTTCTTAAGACCATCCTGGGAGATTGTGACTACAGACGTAAGCCTATCCAGATGCGAATCGGTTTGGGGTGCCTGGAAGGCACAGGGGTTGTGGACTCAGGAGGAGTTCTCCCTCCCAATCAATATTTTGGAATTAGGGGCAATCTTCAAGGCCTTGAAGGCTTGGCAACTTCTGGGTTAATTCCAGTTTATCAGATTCCAATCAGACAATATAACCTCAGTGGCTTACATCAACCATCAGGGGGAAATGAGGAGTTCCTTGGCGATGAAGTATCTCAGATTCTGGAGTGTGCGGAGGCCCACAGCTGTTTGCTGTCAGCGATCCACATTCCGGGTGTGGACAACTGGGATTTTCTCAGCAGGCAATCCTTCCATCCAGAGAAATGGTCTCTCTATCCCGAGGTGTTTGCAGAGATATGCAGCAAGTGGGGGACGTCGGAGATAGATCTCATGGTGTCCCGTCTCAATACCAAGATACCCAGGTACAGGTCAAGGGATCCCCAAGCGGATCTAATAGATGCACTAGCAGTGCCCTGGAGGTTCAAACTCATATTTTTTTCCTCCATTCCAGCTTCTTCCTTGAGTGGTGGTTCGCGGATCTAGTGGGATATCCTCATCTCCTCCGTGGAAGTTACCTTGTTGCAGAGACCTGCTGATACAAGGTCCATTTGTTTATCAAAATCTAGATTCTCTGAGGCTGACCGCATGGAGATTGAAGGCTTAGTCTTAGCCAAGAGAGGTTTCTCTGATAGTTTCATTGATACTCTTATTTAAGCTAGTAAACCAGTTACTTGGCGTATTTACCATTGGCGTATTTACCACAAGGTGTGGAGGACTTACTTATTCTTGTGTGAAGAGCGTGGTTTTTCTGGCACAGAGTTAAGGTTGCCAGGATCTTATCTTTTCTACAGGATGGGCTAGAGAATGGCCTTTCTGCTAGTTCCCTGAGGGGACAGATTTTGGCCCTGTCGGTTTTATTGCACAAGAGACTGGCTGAGCTTCCAGACATGCAGTCCTTTGTTAAGGCTCTGATTAGGATCAGACCTGTGTTTAGATCTGGGGCTCATCCTTGGAGCCTAAATCTTGTTCTTCGGGTTTTGCAACAGGTTCCGTTTGAGCCTCTGCATTCCGTTGACATTAAATTGTTATCTTGGAAGGTTCTCTTTTTATTGGTTATTGCCTCTGTGCGCAGAGTTTCTGAGAATTCTGCTTTGCAATGTGAGCCTCCTTATCTGATTTTTCATGTAGGTAAGGCAGTTTTACTTACTAAATTAGGTTTTCATCCTAAGGTTGTGTCAGATCGCAACATCATTCAGGAGATTGTGGTTCCTTCATTGTGTCCTAATCCTTCTTCATCGAAGGAACGCTTACTTAACAATTTGGATGTGGTCCGCACCTTGAAGTTCTATCTTCTATTTTGGGAAGGGTAAGGGCCAGAAGGCTATCAGCTTCCCTATCTTTTTGGTTAAGGAGTGTCATCCGCTTAGCTTACGAGACAATGGGACATTGTCCTCCTGAGAGGATAATTGCTCATTCCACTAGAGCAGTGGCTTCCTCTTGGGCCTTTAAGAACGAGGCCTCTATGGATCAGATTTGTAAGGCGGCTACCTGGTCCTCCTTACATACTTTTTCAAAATTTTAGAAGTTTGATGTTTTGAAGCAGCTTTCAGGAGAAAAGTTTTGCAGGCTGTGGTGCCCTCAGAATAGGGTCCGCCTCTTCCTTTTTGTTCCCTCCTGTTATTCATTCAGTGTCCTCTGGAGCTTGGGTATAGTTTTCCCAACAGTAAGGAATGAAGCTGTGGACTCTCCCTATTTTAGAAAGGAAAACATAATTTATGCTTACCAGATAAATTCCTTTCCTTCCGTATAGGGAGAGTCAATTTTCTTGTCTATGGGTGGTCCCCTATTATTTATTTTATTCTTCTGGCACCATTTATACCCTAATGTTTCTCCTACTTTTCTTTGTTCCCATGGCAGAATGACTGGGGTAATAAGGAAGTGGGAGGGATATTTAAGCCTTTGGCTGTGGTGTCTTTGCCTCCTCCTGGTGGCCAGGTGTTGTATTTCCCAACAGTAAGGAATGAAGCCGTGGACTCTCTCTATCCGGAAGAAAAGGAATTTATCTGGTAAGCATAAATTATGTTTTTAGCTTTAATGTAGAGATTACCCTCCCACCTGACACTTCACACCCCGGATCCCTACCTGATCCTTCTCAAACATCTCTCTTCCCTCCCTCACCTCCACTGGTCACCACCATCTTAGGTACTGGCAGATAGTCTGCCAGTATGGCGTTTAAGTTCTTTTCTATTATAATACTTTTCTACAGTGTAGGATTAACCCCTTAGCTTCCCACCTCCCTGATCCCTCCCAAAAAGCTCACTAACCGGCCTCCCCCCTCTACCTAGTTTACACAATCTTAGGTACTGGCAGCTGACATGTATCTCTTTTTTTACATTAAAAAAACAATCAAACTAATTTTTCGGTAGTGCAATTACCCCTCTCCCCTCTAGGTGATCTTTTCACATACCCTCTATTCCTCCCCTCCCCTCCCCTCTAGGACCTCCCTCTCCCTCCCCACTGTTTTTACTATTGCTTTTTTCTGCAGTGTTACATTCCCACGCGTTCCCGCTCTTCCCTCCCCCTCCAGTAATGGGACCCCCACCCGCCTCCCTCCTAACCCTCCCACAACATCAAAGATCAGCACCACTGCTACCCGATGCAGAGAGAGACACAGAGTGTCTCTCTCTTCATCGGTTTCTCTGCAAGTCTATTTCTGTACTACCCCACAGTGGTGATTGCAGCAGAAAAAGGCACAGGGTACAGCTCTAGTCGTTAAGGGGTTTATTAACTAGATAAAGGTACTGATAACATGTTATCCACTACTCCCATAAATTATCTTTATAAGAGTGTATCTTATTTAAATAAATACCCTGTACAAAAATGAGTGGTATAGACAAATCATTTATTCATGGACACAGCAATTAAATACTTTTAGAAGTGCAATATAAAAAACAGTGAAATCACCAGCGCTAAGATAACCTATACCAAGTGAGAGATGCATTGATAATCCTGCTATTTTTTAGGATTCCTATGTGACTCATCGACTGAGCTGATCAGATGAAGAATGTTTGTGGACAAAATAACTTTGTAGAGAATCAGAGGGAGGTGACATACTCAAACAGTTTCTGAATTTAATGCATTTAATCACACATCAAGGTCCTCATCTGGATCCTCATCATCAAAATCATCAGCTGGGTCGGGATCATAAAATATTTTTGCAGTGGCAGTTGAGGCACGTAGGAGTGATGACTTCCTAAGAGAGAAAGAATGTGATAGAAACAAAATTAATAGACCCTTTAGTACTATGGTACCAGGAGATCTATACCTTTAAATTATTTTTACATATGTTTAGCTTTAATAAACCAAGGTGAGCATACAGGCCTGTGAGATGTCCCTTTATTTATGTAGTACAATCCGACACACCCTTTACTGCATGGTGTTAAGTAGTTTGGCTTCATGTATACCTGTAACTTGCTATATATAAGCCCAATTTGCCAGAGAGTCAAGCCGCGGAGGAATACGATATACTGTTCATTAACATTACAGTTTAAAAGACATAAATTATTATCAGTTATTTCTAGAGCGCCAACAGATTCTGCAGCACCGTAAACACAGCATACAAAGACGGGATATACAATGTTATTACTATCAGGACATGAGCCAAATAAACTACTAATGCAGAGGATGAAGGACTTAAACTGAACTACGCAGGGCTGTGAGGTTACAGCAATAGAGTGATCCAGTCTATGAATCTATGTTTTGTCACAAAGGATGTAAAAAACAACAAAGAAGTATATTTAAAATCACTTTCTTTCTACTTAAAAGTAAATAGTGTTATGCTTGAAGTATTGGTGAGGTATATGCCGTGTGCCATCTTGGAGAAGTTACATTTTCCATAGGTTTAAGTTAATGTTTTAGGCTGCATGCTATTTGTCAGCACCGGTAGACCACTTCTTTAAATAACTCATGTCATGGCTAGAAATTCACACTAGGAATAGTGAGACATTAGCTTTTTTTCTTCATTTAACATTGAGGCTAGTAACTCCCTACAGGTAAGCAATTTTATGTATACTTCTGGTGAGTGCGCAACCAAGGAAATATATTTTTGTGTTCTTAATAACCATAAGTTTATACACTTCCCTTTAGGCTTCTTAGATATTTGTGGCCCTAAAGGCTACTAAAAAAAAATGTATCTGCAACCCCCCAATGTTATTTGGCCATCACGGAGATATATATATATATATATATATATATCACAGTCCACAAGCACAGGCACTCAATGGTCTTGAATAAAAAAATTCCAGTTTATTAAATCAAGATTAAAATAACATAACGTTTCGGCACATTGCTGCGCCTTTGTCAAATGTCAACATACAGCAGTCTAACAAGCAGACCTAAAAACTGGATTTTTTTTTATTCAAGACCATTGAGTGCCTGTGCTTGTGGACTGTGTTGGATATACCCTGCAGCACCGTGGCATACAAATGGTAAGATTGTGCTGTCCTTTCTGGATATATATATATATATATATATATATATATATATATATATACACATATATACAGTATATATATTTATATATATATATATAGTATAAAGTAGATGCGCACTCACTGGACTTTGAAAAAAACAAAACGTGGTTTATTGTTGTGACGTTTTAGAGATCAAACCGTCCCCTTCATCAGACGAAGGTCTGATGAAGGGGCAGTGGCGTCACTAGGGTTGGTGTCACCCGGTGCGGTAACTTATGGTGTCACCCCCCTCCCCACAGAAAGCAGACACACACAAACAAAAAAACACAAGCACACACACATACAAACACTCCGATACACTCAGACACACTTAGAAACATACTCAGGCACACACAAAAACACTCAGGCACACACACACACACACACACACAAAAACACTCAGGCACACACACACACACAAAAACACTCGGGCACACACACAGACACACACACACACAAAAACACTCAGGCACACACACAAACAGACACACACACACAAAAACACTCAGGCACACACACAAACACTTAGACACACACACAAACACTCAGACACACACAAAAACACTCGGTCAGGTGCCAGGCATCCCCCTCATGATTTCCCAGTTCCCGTTTAGAGAGACAGCACAGCAGTGAGTGACTCCACTGCTCCACACGTCACTGAGAAGTGAGCACAGATAGGCAGGCAGGTTTAGGCTAGCAGCGCAACTTTGCAAGCCCCACGGCATGCCCACAACATTCATAGTGAAATTGGGCAGGGGAGGAGCAAAGTACAAACAAGCAAAAGCAGCCGGGAAAACTATTTGTGGAAATTGCAGCGCTGGCTCAAGGGGCAAAAAAAATGAAGTGTCTACAACTTACCCAGTCCCACTAATGTTCACAAATGCTGGCCCCTCTAATAAAAAATATCTATGCATCTCTACATTGTATTTCTTTGAATTTCAATAAAAAAATTTAAAAAAATAAAAATAAAATTTTTTTTTTGGTGGTGTCACCCCCTGGAGGGTGTCACCCTGGTGCGGCTCCCACCCCCCGCACCTCCCTAGTGACGCCACTGTGAAGGGGACGGTTTGATCTCTGAAACGTCACAACAATAAACCACAATTTTTTTCAAAGTCCAGTGAGGGCGGATCTACTTTATACTATAAATAACCACTGTTCCTGTCACCCTGGCCGTTTACTGAGGAGGAGGTGAGAGTGCTTATCCCACAACTATCATTATATATATATATATATATATATATATATATATATATATATATATATATATATATATATATATATATATATATATATATATATATATAGTTCCTCAAATTTGACTTCAGTTCTGCCAAGGCAGCCAATTATAAATGACATGATGCAATGCTGGTTTATGCTCAGCTGGTCTACACTACCTACTCAATAGAAGACATTTACTGGGCACCAGGTATTATGTTCAAGAAGTAATGATGGCAGACCTTTTAATAGGACACTAAAGTGTCATGGTTCAGATAGAGCATGCAGGAGGCTTTCCCATTTACTTCCATTGTCAAACTGTGCACAGCCTTTTTCACACTTCCTACTCCTACTGAGCATGTGCAAATGTTAACAGTGTATACTGTGATTGGCTGATATATGTCACATGATACAAGGGGGCATGGAAATAGAAGGAAAAGTTGAAACTTGTTAGAAAAAAATACTGCTCATTTAAAATGGTGAGTACGTGCTATTGCAATTTATTAACTAACTAGTCCTAAAGCCTGTGTACACGGGCCGTTTTTTGCAGTACAGCGATCCCACCCTTGCTCTCTCTCCCCTCTCTCTTTTGCTCTCTCTCTCCCCACTCTTTTGCTGTCTCTCCCTCTCTTTTGCTCACTCTCTCACCCCGCTCTTTTGCTCTCTCTCTCCCCCCACTCTTTTGCTCTCTTCCCCCTCTCTTTTGCTCTCTCTCTCACCCCTCTCTTTTGCTCTGTCCCCCCTCTCGTTTGCACTCTCTATTCCCCTCCTCTCTTTTGCTCTCTCTCTCCCCCTCCTCTCTTTTGCACTCTCTCTCCCCCTCCTCTCTTTTGTTCTCTCTCTCCCCTCCCTTTTGCTTTCGCTCCCCCCCTCCCTTTTGCTCTCTCTCCCCCCTCCCTTTTGCTCTCTCTCTCTCCCCTCCCTTTTGCTCTCTCTCTCTCCACTCTTTTGCTCTCTCTCTCTCCCCTTCTCTTTTGCTCTCTCTCTCTCTCTCTCCCCTTCTCTTTTGCTCTCTCTCTCTCCCCTTCTCTTTTGCTCTCTCTCCCCCTCTCTTTTGCTCTCTCTCTCTCTCTCTCCCCCCTCTCTCTTTTGCACTCTCTCCCCCTCCTCTCTTTTGTTCTCTCTCTCCCCTCCCTTTTGCTTCCACTCCCCCCTCCCTTTTGCTCTCTCTCCCCCCCTCCCTTTTCCTCGCTCTCTCTCTCTCTCCCTCCACTCTTTTGCTCTCTCTCTCTCCCTCCACTCTTTTGCTCTCTCTCTCTCCCCTCTCTTTTGCTCTCTCTCTCCCCTTCTCTTTTGCTCTCTCTCTCTCCCCTCTCTTTTGCTCTCTCTCTCCCCTTCTCTTTTGCTCTCTCTCTCTCCCCTTCTCTTTTGCTCTCTCTCTTTCCCCTTCTCTTTTGCTCTCTCTCTCTCCTTCTCTTTTGCTCTCTCTCTCTCCCCCTCTCTCTTTTGCGCTCTCTCTCCCCCCTCTCTCTTTTGCGCTCTCTCTCCCCCCTCTCTTTTGCTCTCTCTCTCTCCCCCTTCTCTTTTGCTCTCTTTCTCCCCCCTCTCTTTTGCTCTCTCTCTCCCCTCTCTCTTTTGCTCTCTCTCTCCCCTCTCTCTTTTGTTCTCTCTCTCTCCCCTCTCTCTTTTGTTCTCTCTCTCTCTCCCCTCTCTTTTGCTCTCTCACTCCCCTTTCTCTTTTGCGCTCTCCCCCCCTCTATTTTGCTCTATCTCCCCATCTCTCTTGTTCTCGATCCCCCCTCTCTCTTGTTCTCGATCCCCCCTCTCTCTTTTGCGCTCTCAAACCCCCTCTCTTTTGCTCTCTCTCCCACATCTCTTTTGCTCTCTCTCACTACTCCTTTGCTATCTCCCCCCCTCTTTTGCTCTCTCTCCCCCTCTCTTTTGCGCTCTCTCTCCCCCTCTTTTGCTCTCTGTCCCCCCTCTCTTTTGCTATCTCTCCCCCCTCTTTTGCTCTCTCTCCCCCTTCACCTTTTGCTCTCTCTCCCCCCTCTCTTTTGCTCTCTCTCTCCCCCCCTCTCTTTTGCTCTCTCTCTCCCCCCTCTCTTTTGCTCTCTCCCCCTGCTCTTTTGCTCTCTCTCTCCCCTCTCTCTCTTGTTCTCTCCCCCCTCTCTTTTGCTCTCTTCCCTCTCTTTTGCTCTCTCTCCCCCCTTTCTTTTTCTCTCTCTCTCCCCTCCTCTCTTTTGATAATTCTCCCCCCTCTTTTGCTCTCTCTCTCTCTCTCCCCGTCTCTTTTGCTCTCTCTCTTGTTCTCTCTCCCCCCTCTCTCTTTTGCTCTCTCTCTCCCACATCTCTCACCACTCCTTTGCTATCTCCCCCCTCTTTTGCTCTCTCTTCCCCCTCTCTTTTGCTCTCTCTCCCACATCTCTCACCACTCCTTTGCTCTCTCTCTCCCCCTCTTTTGCTCTCTCCTCTCTCTTTTGCTCTCTCTCCCCCCTCTCTTTTGCTCTCTCTCCCCTCTCTCTTTTGCTCTCTCTCTTCCCCCTCTCTTTTGCTCTCTCTCTCTCCCCCCTCTCTTTTGCTCTCTCCCCCCCCCCTTTCTTTTTCTCTCTCTCCCCCCTCCTCTCTTTTGCTATTTCTCCCCCCCTCTTTTGCTCTCTCTCTTGTTCTCTCTCCCCCCTCTCTCTTACATCTCTCACCACTCCTTTGCTATCCCCCCCTCTTTTGCTCTCTCTCTCCCCCCTCTTTTGCTCTCTCTCCCCTCTCTTTTGCTCTCTCTCCCCTCTCTTTTGCTCTCTCTCTTCCCCCTCTCTTTTGCTCTCTCTCTCTCTCTCTCTTCCCCTCTCTTTTGCTCTCTCTCTTCCCCCTCTCTTTTGCTCTCTCTCTCTCCCCCCTCTCTTTTGCTCTATCCCCCCCTTTCTTTTTCTCTCTCTCTCCCCTCCTCTCTTTTGCTATTTCTCCCCCCTCTTTTGCTTTCTCTCCCTGTCTCTTTTGCTCTCTCTCTTGTTCTCTCTCCCCCCTCTCTCTTACATCTCTCACCACTCCTTTGCTATCCCCCCCCTCTTTTGCTCTCTCTCTCCCCCTCTTTTGCTCTCTCTCGTCTCTCTTTTGCTCTCTCTCCCCCCTCTCTTTTGCTCTCTCTCCTCTCTTTTGCTCTCTCTCCCCCCTCTCTTTTGCGCTCTCTCCCCTCTATCTCTTGTTCTCTCTTCCCCTTCTCTCTTTTGCTCTCTCTGCCCTTCTCTTTTGCTCTCTCTCTCCCCTCTCTTTTGCCCTCTCTCTCCCCTCTCTTTTGCTCTCTCTCTCCCCTCTCTTTTGCTCTCTCTCTCCCCTCTCTTTTGCTCTCTCTCCCCTCTCTTTTGCTCTTTCTCCCCATCTCTTTTGCTCTCTCTCCCCCCTCTCTTTTGCGCTCTCTCCCCCCTCTCTTTTGTGCTCTCTGCCCCTCTCTTTTGCGCTCTCTCCCCTCTCTCTCTTGTTCTCTCTTCCCCCTCTCTCTTGTTCTCTCTCCCCCCTCTCTCTTTTGCTCTCTCCCCCTCTCTCTTTTGCTCTCTCTCTCTCCACCTCTCTTTTGCTCTCTCTCCCCTTCTCTTTTGCTCTCTCTCTCCCCTTCTCTTTTGCTCTCTCTCTCCCCTTCTCTTTTGCTCTCTCTCTCCCCCTCTCTTTTGCTCTCTCTCTCTCCCCCTCTCTCTTTTGCGCTCTCTCTCTCAACCTCTCTTTTGCTCTCTCTCCCCTTCTCTTTTGCGCTCTCTCTCTCCCCCCTCTCTCTTTTGCGCGCTCTCTCCCCCCTATCTTTTGTTCTCTCTCCCCCTCTCTTTTGCTCTCCCTCTCCCCCCTCTCTTTTGCTCTCTCTCTCCCCTCTCTCTTTTGTTCTCTCTCCCCTCTCTTTTGTTCTCTCTCTCTCTCCCCTCTCTTTTGCTCTCTCTCCCCCTCTCTTTCACGCTCTCTTCCCCTCTCTCTTTTGTGCTCTCTTACCCCCTCTCTTTTGCTCTCTCTCTCCCACATCTCTTTTGCTCTCTCTCACCACTCCTTTGCTATCTCCCCCCCTCTTTTGCTCTCTCTCCCCCTCTCTTTTGCGCTCTCTCTCTCTCCCCCTCTTTTGCTCTCTCTCACCCCTATCTTTTGCTCTCTCTCCCCTCTCTTTTGCTCTCTCTCCCCTGCTCTTTTGCTCTCTCTCCCCACTCTTTTGCTCTCTCTCTCCTCTCTCTCTTGTTCTCTCTCCCCCCTCTCTTCCCTCTCTTTTGCTCTCTCTCTCCCTTTCTTTTTCTCTCTCTCTCCCCTCCTCTGTTTTGCTATTTCTCCCCCCTCTTTTGCTCTCTCTCTCTCTCTCTCTCCCTGTCTCTTTTGTTCTCTCTCTTGTTCTCTCTCCCCCCTCTCACTTTTGCTCTCTCTCTCCCACATCTCTCACCACTCCTTTGCTATCTCCCCCCCCCTTTTGCTCTCTCTCTCCCCCTCTTTTGCTCTCTCTCCTCTCTCTTTTGCTCTCTCTCCTCTCTCTTTTGCTCTCTCTCCTTCTCCCCTCTTTTGTGCTCTCTCTCGCCCCCTCTCTTGTGCTCTCTCTCTCCCCTCTCTTTTGTGCTCTCTCTCCCCTCTCTTTTGCGCTCTCTCTCCCCTCTCCTTTGCTCTCTCCCCTCTCTTTTGCTCTCTCTCCCCCCGTCTCTCTTGTTCTCTCTCCCCCCTCTCTCTTTTGCTCTCTCTGCCCCCTCTCTTTTGCTCTCTCTGCCCCCTCTCTTTTGCTCTCTCTCTCCCCCTCTCTTTTGCTCTCTCTCCCTCTCTTTTGCTCTCTCTCCCTCTCTTTTGTTATTCCTCCCCCTCTCTTTTGCTCTCTCCCCTCTCTTTTGCTCTCTCTCCCCCCTCTTTTGCTCTCTCTCTCTCTCCCCTCTTGCTTTTTCTTTTGCTATTTCTCCCCTCTCCTTTGCTCTCTCTCCCTTCTCTTTTGCTCTCTCTCTCTCCCCCTGTCTTTTGCTCTCTATTTCCTACCTTTGTAATGATATCCCTCTCTCTTGTGCGCGACCATGTCCACTCATGCACGGCCAGACCCCCTGACATGCCCGGACCCACCCCCACCACGCTCAGCCCCGCCCACCATTTTGATATGGACACTACAGAAGATCAGGTAGACTCTAGAAGTCCAGGTGTGTTTGTCCTCGCGCTGCCTCTTCTGTGCATGACAGCTTCGGACAAACACACTTAGCCTTTTATATTATAGGATATTATCTTTATTATGTACTTGTTGGTTATGTAACTCTACTGTACTCTTTTGCTCTCTCTCCCCTCTCTTTTGCTCTCTCTCGCCTCTCTTTTGCTCTCTCTCCCCCCTCTCTTTTGCTCTCTCTCCCCCCTCTCTTTTGCTCTCTCTCTCCTCTCTTTTGCTCTCTCTCCCCCCTCTCTTTTGCGCTCTCTCCCCTCTATCTCTTGTTCTCTCTTCCCCCTCTCTCTTGTTCTCTCTCCCCCTTCTCTTTTGCTCTCTCTGCCCTTCTCTTTTGCTCTCTCTCCCCTCTCTTTTGCTCTCTCTCCCCTCTCTTTTGCTCTCTCTCCCCCCTCTCTTTTGCTCTCTCTCCCCCCTCTCTTTTGCTCTCTCTCCCCCCTCTCTTTTGCTCTCTCTCCCCCCTCTCTTTTGCGCTCTCTCCCCTCTATCTCTTGTTCTCTCTTCCCCCTCTCTCTTGTTCTCTCTCTCCCCCTTCTCTCTTTTGCTCTCTCTGCCCTTCTCTTTTGCTCTCTCTCTCTCCACCTCTTTTGCTCTCTCTCTCCCCTCTCTTTTGCTCTCTCTCTCCCCTCTCTTTTGCTCTCTCTCTCCCCTCTCTTTTGCTCTCTCTCTCCCCTCTCTTTTGCTCTCTCTCTCCCCTCTCTTTTGCTCTCTCTCTCCCCTCTCTTTTGCTCTCTCTCTCTCCCCTCTCTTTTGCTCTCTCTCCCCTCTCTTTTGCTCTCTCTCCCCTCTCTTTTGCTCTCTTTCTCCCCATCTCTTTTGCTCTCTCTCCCCCCTCTCTTTTGCGCTCTCTCCCCCTCTCTTTTGCGCTCTCTCCCCTCTCTCTCTTGTTCTCTCTTCCCCCTCTCTCTTGTTCTCTCTCCCCCCTCTCTCTTTTGCTCTCTCCCCCTCTCTCTTTTGCTCTCTCTCTCTCCACCTCTCTTTTGCTCTCTCTCCCCTTCTCTTTTGCTCTCTCTCTCACCTTCTCTTTTGCTCTCTCTCTCCCCTTCTCTTTTGCTCTCTCTCTCCCCTTCTCTTTTGCTCTCTCTCTCCCCTTCTCTTTTGCTCTCTCTCTCCCCCTCTCTTTTGCTCTCTCTCTCTCCCCCTCTCTCTTTTGCGCTCTCTCTCTCAACCTCTCTTTTGCTCTCTCTCCCCTTCTCTTTTGCGCTCTCTCTCTCCCCCCTCTCTCTTTTGCGCGCTCTCTCCCCCCTATCTTTTGTTCTCTCTCCCCCTCTCTTTTGCTCTCCCTCTCCCCCCTCTCTTTTGCTCTCTCTCTCCCCTCTCTCTTTTGTTCTCTCTCCCCTCTCTTTTGTTCTCTCTCTCTCCCCTCTCTTTTGCTCTCTCACTCCCCCTTCTCTTTCGCTCTCTCTCCCCCCTCTCTTTTGCGCTCTCTCCCCCCTCTCTTTTGCGCTCTCTCCCCCTCTCTTTTGCTCTCTCTCCCCCTCTCTTTCGCGCTCTCTTCCCCTCTCTCTTTTGTGCTCTCTTACCCCCTCTCTTTTGCTCTCTCTCTCCCACATCTCTTTTGCTCTCTCTCACCACTCCTTTGCTATCTCCCCCTCTCTTTTGCGCTCTCTCTCTCTCCCCCTCTTTTGCTCTCTGTCCCCCCTCCCCTTTTGCTCTCTCTCACCCCTATCTTTTGCTCTCTCTCTCTCTCCCCCCTCTCTTTTGCTCTCTCTCCCTGCTCTTTTGCTCTCTCTCCCCACTCTTTTGCTCTCTCTCTCTCCTCTCTCTCTTGTTCTCTCTTCCCCCTCTCTTTTGCTCTCTCTCTCCCTTTCTTTTTCTCTCTCTCTCCCCTCCTCTGTTTTGCTATTTCTCCCCCCTCTTTTGCTCTCTCTCTCTCTCCCTGTCTTTTGTTCTCTCTCTTGTTCTCTCTCCCCCCTCTCACTTTTGCTCTCTCTCTCCCACATCTCTCACCACTCCTTTGCTATCTCCCCCCCCTCTTTTGCTCTCTCTCTCCCCCTCTTTTGCTCTCTCTCCTCTCTCTTTTGCTCTCTCTCCTCTCTCTTTTGCTCTCTCTCCTCTCTCTTTTGCTCTCTCTCTTTCTCCCCTCTCTTGTGCTCTCTCTCTCCCCTCTCTTTTGCTCTCTCTCTCCCCTCTCTTTTCCGCTCTCTCTCCCCTCTCTTTTCCGCTCTCTCTCCCCTCTCCTTTGCTCTCTCTCTCCCCTCTCCTTTGCTCTCTTCCCTCTCTTTTGCTCTCTCTCCCCCTGTCTCTCTTGTTCTCTCTCCCCCCTCTCTCTTTTGCTCTATCCCCCCCTTTCTTTTTCTCTCTCTCCCCTCCTCTCTTTTGCTATTTCTCCCCCTGTCTCTTTTGCTCTCTCTCTTGTTCTCTCTCCCCCCTCTCTCTTACATCTCTCACCACTCCTTTGCTATCCCCCCCCCTCTTTTGCTCTCTCTCTCCCCCTCTTTTGCTCTCTCTCGCCTCTCTTTTGCTCTCTCTCCCCCCTCTCTTTTGCTCTCTCTCCTCTCTTTTGCTCTCTCTCCCCCCTCTCTTTTGCGCTCTCTCCCCTCTATCTCTTGTTCTCTCTTCCCCTTCTCTCTTTTGCTCTCTCTGCCCTTCTCTTTTGCTCTCTCTCTCTCCACCTCTTTTGCTCTCTCTCTCTCCACCTCTTTTGCTCTCTCTCTCCCCTCTCTTTTGCTCTCTCTCTCCCCTCTCTTTTGCTCTCTCTCTCCCCTCTCTTTTGCTCTCTCTCCCCTCTCTTTTGCTCTCTCTCCCCTCTCTTTTGCTCTTTCTCCCCATCTCTTTTGCTCTCTCTCCCCCCTCTCTTTTGCGCTCTCTCCCCCCTCTCTTTTGCGCTCTCTCCCCCTCTCTTTTGCGCTCTCTCCCCTCTCTCTCTTGTTCTCTCTTCCCTCTCTCTCTTGTTCTCTCTCCCCCCTCTCTCTTTTGCTCTCTCCCCCTCTCTCTTTTGCTCTCTCTCTCTCCACCTCTCTTTTGCTCTCTCTCCCCTTCTCTTTTGCTCTCTCTCTCCCCTTCTCTTTTGTTCTCTCTCTCCCCTTCTCTTTTGCTCTCTCTCTCCCCCTCTCTTTTGCTCTCTCTCTCTCCCCCTCTCTCTTTTGCGCTCTCTCTCTCAACCTCTCTTTTGCTCTCTCTCCCCTTCTCTTTTGCGCTCTCTCTCTCCCCCCTCTCTCTTTTGCGCGCTCTCTCCCCCCTATCTTTTGTTCTCTCTCCCCCTCTCTTTCACGCTCTCTTCCCCTCTCTCTTTTGTGCTCTCTTACCCCCTCTCTTTTGCTCTCTCTCTCCCACATCTCTTTTGCTCTCTCTCACCACTCCTTTGCTATCTCCCCCCCTCTTTTGCTCTCTCTCCCCCTCTCTTTTGCGCTCTCTCTCTCTCCCCCTCTTTTGCTCTCTCTCACCCCTATCTTTTGCTCTCTCTCTCTCCCCCCCTCTCTTTTGCTCTCTCTCCCTCTCTTTTGCTCTCTCTCCCTGCTCTTTTGCTCTCTCTCCCCACTCTTTTGCTCTCTCTCTCCTCTCTCTCTTGTTCTCTCTCCCCCCTCTCTTCCCTCTCTTTTGCTCTCTCTCTCCCTTTCTTTTTCTCTCTCCCTCCCCTCCTCTGTTTTGCTATTTCTCCCCCCTCTTTTGCTCTCTCTCTCTCTCCCTGTCTCTTTTGTTCTCTCTCTTGTTCTCTCTCCCCCCTCTCACTTTTGCTCTCTCTCTCCCACATCTCTCACCACTCCTTTGCTATCTCCCCCCCCCTCTTTTGCTCTCTCTCTCCCCCTCTTTTGCTCTCTCTCCTCTCTCTTTTGCTCTCTCTCCTCTCTCTTTTGCTCTCTCTCCTCTCTCTTTTGCTCTCTCTCTTTCTCCCCTCTTTTGTGCTCTCTCTCGCCCCCTCTCTTGTGCTCTCTCTCTCCCCTCTCTTTTGCGCTCTCTCTCCCCTCTCTTGCGCTCTCTCTCCCCTCTCCTTTGCTCTCTCCCCTCTCTTTTGCTCTCTCTCCCCCCGTCTCTCTTGTTCTCTCTCCCCCCTCTCTCTTTTGCTCTCTCTGCCCCCTCTCTTTTGCTCTCTCTGCCCCCTCTCTTTTGCTCTCTCTCTCCCCCTCTCTTTTGCTCTCTCTCCCTCTCTTTTGCTCTCTCTCCCTCTCTTTTGTTATTCCTCCCCCTCTCTTTTGCTCTCTCCCCTCTCTTTTGCTCTCTCTCCCCCCTCTTTTGCTCTCTCTCTCTCTCCCCTCTTGCTTTTTCTTTTGCTATTTCTCCCCTCTCCTTTGCTCTCTCTCCCTTCTCTTTTGCTCTCTCTCTCTCCCCCTGTCTTTTGCTCTCTATTTCCTACCTTTGTAATGATATCCCTCTCTCTTGTGCGCGACCATGTCCACTCATGCACGGCCAGACCCCCTGACATGCCCGGACCCACCCCCACCACGCTCAGCCCCGCCCACCATTTTGATATGGACACTACAGAAGATCAGGTAGACTCTAGAAGTCCAGGTGTGTTTGTCCTCGCGCTGCCTCTTCTGTGCATGACAGCTTCGGACAAACACACTTAGCCTTTTATATTATAGGATATTATCTTTATTATGTACTTGTTGGTTATGTAACTCTACTGTACTCTTTTGCTCTCTCTCCCCTCTCTTTTGCTCTCTCTCGCCTCTCTTTTGCTCTCTCTCCCCCCCTCTCTTTTGCTCTCTCTCTCCTCTCTTTTGCTCTCTCTCTCCTCTCTTTTGCTCTCTCTCCCCCCTCTCTTTTGCGCTCTCTCCCCTCTATCTCTTGTTCTCTCTTCCCCCTCTCTCTTGTTCTCTCTCCCCCTTCTCTTTTGCTCTCTCTGCCCTTCTCTTTTGCTCTCTCTCCCTCTCTTTTGCTCTCTCTCCCCTCTCTTTTGCTCTCTCTCCCCCCTCTCTTTTGCTCTCTCTCCCCCCTCTCTTTTGCTCTCTCTCCCCCCTCTCTTTTGCTCTCTCTCCCCCCTCTCTTTTGCTCTCTCTCCCCCCTCTCTTTTGCGCTCTCTCCCCCCTCTCTTTTGCGCTCTCTCCCCCCTCTCTTTTGCGCTCTCTCCCCTCTATCTCTTGTTCTCTCTTCCCCCTCTCTCTTGTTCTCTCTCTCCCCCTTCTCTCTTTTGCTCTCTCTGCCCTTCTCTTTTGCTCTCTCTCTCTCCACCTCTTTTGCTCTCTCTCTCCCCTCTCTTTTGCTCTCTCTCTCCCCTCTCTTTTGCTCTCTCTCTCCCCTCTCTTTTGCTCTCTCTCTCCCCTCTCTTTTGCTCTCTCTCTCCCCTCTCTTTTGCTCTCTCCCCTCTCTTTTGCTCTCTCTCCCCTCTCTTTTGCTCTCTTTCTCCCCATCTCTTTTGCTCTCTCTCCCCCCTCTCTTTTGCGCTCTCTCCCCCTCTCTTTTGCGCTCTCTCCCCTCTCTCTCTTGTTCTCTCTTCCCCCTCTCTCTTGTTCTCTCTCCCCCCTCTCTCTTTTGCTCTCTCCCCCTCTCTCTTTTGCTCTCTCTCTCTCCACCTCTCTTTTGCTCTCTCTCCCCTTCTCTTTTGCTCTCTCTCTCCCCTTCTCTTTTGCTCTCTCTCTCCCCTTCTCTTTTGCTCTCTCTCTCCCCTTCTCTTTTGCTCTCTCTCTCCCCTTCTCTTTTGCTCTCTCTCTCCCCTTCTCTTTTGCTCTCTCTCTCCCCTTCTCTTTTGCTCTCTCTCTCCCCCTCTCTTTTGCTCTCTCTCTCTCCCCCTCTCTCTTTTGCGCTCTCTCTCTCAACCTCTCTTTTGCTCTCTCTCCCCTTCTCTTTTGCGCTCTCTCTCTCCCCCCTCTCTCTTTTGCGCGCTCTCTCCCCCCTATCTTTTGTTCTCTCTCCCCCTCTCTTTTGCTCTCTCTCTCCCCTCTCTCTTTTGTTCTCTCTCCCCTCTCTTTTGTTCTCTCTCTCTCCCCTCTCTTTTGCTCTCTCACTCCCCCTTCTCTTTCGCTCTCTCTCCCCCCTCTCTTTTGCGCTCTCTCCCCCCTCTCTTTTGCGCTCTCTCCCCCCTCTCTTTTGCGCTCTCTCCCCCCTCTCTTTTGCTCTCTCTCCCCCTCTCTTTCGCGCTCTCTTCCCCTCTCTCTTTTGTGCTCTCTTACCCCCTCTCTTTTGCTCTCTCTCTCCCACATCTCTTTTGCTCTCTCTCACCACTCCTTTGCTATCTCCCCCTCTCTTTTGCGCTCTCTCTCTCCCCCTCTTTTGCTCTCTGTCCCCCCTCCCCCTTTTGCTCTCTCTCACCCCTATCTTTTGCTCTCTCTCTCTCCCCCCTCTCTTTTGCTCTCTCTCCCTCTCTTTTGCTCTCTCTCCCTGCTCTTTTGCTCTCTCTCCCCACTCTTTTGCTCTCTCTCTCCTATCTCTCTTGTTCTCTCTTCCCCCTCTCTTTTGCTCTCTCTCTCCCTTTCTTTTTCTCTCTCTCTCCCCTCCTCTGTTTTGCTATTTCTCCCCCCTCTTTTGCTCTCTCTCTCTCTCCCTGTCTCTTTTGTTCTCTCTCTTGTTCTCTCTCCCCCCTCTCACTTTTGCTCTCTCTCTCCCACATCTCTCACCACTCCTTTGCTATCTCCCGCCCCTCTTTTGCTCTCTCTCTCCCCCTCTTTTGCTCTCTCTCCTCTCTCTTTTGCTCTCTCTCCTCTCTCTTTTGCTCTCTCTCCTCTCTCTTTTGCTCTCTCTCTTTCTCCCCTCTCTTTTGCTCTCTCTCTTTCTCCCCTCTCTTTTGCTCTCTCTCTCCCCTCTCTTTTCCGCTCTCTCTCCCCTCTCCTTTGCTCTCTCTCTCCCCTCTCCTTTGCTCTCTCTCTCCCCTCTCCTTTGCTCTCTCTCTCCCCTCTCCTTTGCTCTCTTCCCTCTCTTTTGCTCTCTCCCCCCCCGTCTCTCTTGTTCTCTCTCCCCCCTCTCTCTTTTGCTCTCTCTGCCCCCTCTCTTTTGCTCTCTCTGCCCCCTCTCTTTTGCTCTCTCTCTCCCCCTCTCTTTTGCTCTCTCTCCCTCTCTTTTGCTCTCTCTCCCTCTCTTTTGTTATTCCTCCCCCTCTCTTTTGCTCTCTCCCCTCTCTTTTGCTCTCTCCCCCCCCCTCTTTTGCTCTCTCTCTCTCTCTCTCCCCTCTTGCTTTTTCTTTTGCTATTTCTCCCCTCTCCTTTGCTCTCTCTCCCTTCTCTTTTGCTCTCTCTCTCCCCCTGTCTTTTGCTCTCTATTTCCTACCTTTGTAATGATATCCCTCTCTCTTGTGCGCGACCATGTCCACTCATGCACGGCCAGACCCCCTGACATGCCCGGACCCACCCCCACCACGCTCAGCCCCGTCCACCATTTTGGTATGGACACTACAGAAGATCAGGTAGACTCTAGAAGTCCAGGTGTGTTTGTCCTCGCGCTGCCTCTTCTGTGCATGACAGCTTCGGACAAACACACTTAGCCTTTTATATTATAGGATATTATCTTTATTATGTACTTGTTGGTTATGTAACTCTACTGTACTTAAAAGTCCTTTAAACAGCCGTTGTGCTTCATTAGTATGATATGAAGACACAAAATACTTGTGTAAAGGAGAAGACCCATTAAAGTTGTTCCCATCAGAGGCAGAATTGGAACAAGTAACCTTGTGTTAGAAGTGTTTAACTCATTGTGTGGGTTTTATAGGATAATAGTAAATATTTGTTTGGTAAAAATGATTTTGTTGTGGAGGAAAGGATCATGAGAAGGATTTAACAGCCTATAAGATTTTCTGTATAGAATTATCCTTACTTGCTGTCACTGAAGGTGTACGGCAGAGTTGCAGATTCTTTCAGTTCTCGTTCAAAGTCAGATAAATGAGGATTAAAAGTCAGATTCATTTTGGACTCCACTCTTTTGTTCTCTCTCTCTCCCCTCTCTTTTGCTCTCTCACTCCCCCTTCTCTTTCGCTCTCTCTCCCCCCTCTCTTTTGCGCTCTCTCCCCCCTCTCTTTTGTGCTCTCTCCCCCCTCTCTTTTGCTCTCTCTCCCCCTCTCTTTCGTGCTCTCTTCCCCTCTCTCTTTTGTGCTCTCTTACCCCCTCTCTTTTGCTCTCTCTCTCCCACATCTCTTTTGCTCTCTCTCACCACTCCTTTGCTATCTCCCCCCCTCTTTTGCTCTCTCTCCCCCTCTCTTTTGCGCTCTCTCTCTCTCCCCCTCTTTTGCTCTCTCTCACCCCTATCTTTTGCTCTCTCTCTCTCCCCCCTCTCTTTTGCTCTCTCTCTCCCTCTCTCTTTTGCTCTCTCTCCCCACTCTTTTGCTCTCTCTCTCCTCTCTCTCTTGTTCTCTCTCCCCCCCTCTCTTTTGCTCTCTCTCTCCCTTTCTTTTTCTCTCTCTCTCTCCCCTCCTCTGTTTTGCTATTTCTCCCCCCTCTTTTGCTCTCTCTCTCTCCCTGTCTCTTTTGTTCTCTCTCTTGTTCTCTCTCCCCCCTCTCACTTTTGCTCTCTCTCTCCCACATCTCTCACCACTCCTTTGCTATCTCCCCCCCCCTCTTTTGCTCTCTCTCTCCCCCTCTTTTGCTCTCTCCTCTCTCTTTTGCTCTCTCTCCTCTCTCTTTTGCTCTCTCTCTTTCTCCCCTCTCTTTTGCTCTCTCTGCCCCCTCTCTTTTGCTCTCTCTCTCCCCCTCTCTTTTGCTCTCTCTCCCTCTCTTTTGTTATTCCTCCCCCTCTCTTTTGCTCTCTCCCCTCTCTTTTGCTCTCTCTCCCCCCTCTTTTGCTCTCTCTCCCCCCTCTTTTGCTCTCTCTCCCCCCTCTTTTGCTCTCTCTCCCCCCTCTTTTGCTCTCTCTCCCCCCTCTTTTGCTCTCTCTCTCTCCCCTCTTGCTTTTTCTTTTGCTATTTCTCCCCTCTCCTTTGCTCTCTCTCCCTTCTCTTTTGCTCTCTCTCTCCCCGTCTTTTGCTCTCTATTTCCTACCTTTGTAATGATATCCCTCTCTCTTGTGCGCGACCATGTCCACTCATGCACGGCCAGACCCCCTGACATGCCCGGACCCACCCCCACCACGCTCAGCCCCGCCCACCATTTTGGCATGGACACTACAGAAGATCAGGTAGACTCTAGAAGTCCAGGTGTGTTTGTCCTCGCGCTGCCTCTTCTGTGCATGACAGCTTCGGACAAACACACTTAGCCTTTTATATTATAGGATATTATCTTTATTATGTACTTGTTGGTTATGTAACTCTACTGTACTTAAAAGTCCTTTAAACAGCCATTGTGCTTCATTAGTATGATATGAAGACACAAAATACTTGTGTAAAGGAGAAGACCCATTAAAGTTGTTCCCATCAGAGGCAGAATTGGAACAAGTAACCTTGTGTTAGAAGTGTTTAACTCATTGTGTGGGTTTTATAGGATAATAGTAAATATTTGTTTGGTAAAAATGATTTTGTTGTGGAGGAAAGGATCATGAGAAGGATTTAACAGCCTATAAGATTTTCTGTATAGAATTATCCTTACTTGCTGTCACTGAAGGTGTACGGCAGAGTTGCAGATTCTTTCAGTTCTCGTTCAAAGTCAGATAAATGAGGATTAAAAGTCAGATTCATTTTGGACTCCACCTGTAGAGAAAAAGCGATAAAAAACAATGTGGAACAATAGCAGCGGGTGGACATTAAAGAAAAGAAAGAAAACAATTAAATGGATTAGGAGACAAAGATTATTCCAAAAGGGAAGCGCAAAAATGTAATGTTTGTGTCCAAAAACACCTCACGATTGTTGCTCACCCATACACTGTACTGCAAATACTGCATAAAGTCCTCAACTTCCTAAACCCTGTCTGCAGATGTTCTCTTTTCTAATTCTCCTGCAACTATAGTTCTGTAGAGTTCCTGTCACAGTTCATCTACTGTAAAACCTATACAGAATATTGTCACCATCCATCTGACAAGCTCTTCCACCATCTGATCTAATGTAACATCTGTTGTCTGTTAGTCTCAACTGATACCACTACTGACATTTGTTTCTAGCTAATTAGTCTTTGCAGAATGGAACTAAACCTAATCTTCTTCCAAAACACATTGCATTACAGGGACATGAAACCCAAAATCTTTCTTTCATGATTTAGGTAGAACATACAATTTTAAACAACTTCCAGTTTACTTCTATTATCAAATTTGTTTCATTCTCTTGGTATCATTTGTTGAAGGAGCAGCAGTGCACTACTGGTTTCAAACTGAACACATGGGTGAGCCAATGACAATCTGTATATATATATAAATGCAGCCACCAATCAGCAGCTAGAACCTAGGTTCTTTGCTGCTCCTGAGTTTACCTAGATAAACCTTTCAGCAAAGGATAACAAGAGAAGGAAGCAAATTAAATATTAGAAGTAAATTGGAAAGTTGTTTAAAATTGTATGCTCTGTCTAAATCATGAATGTCTAATAATGACTTTACTGCCCTTTTAAGTTTCCAAAAAAATAGTTCTTCCATGCAGAGCGTTGTCACACAGTCTACCTGCTCTCTCCTCTTTTGTTCTGTTTCTTGCGCTTTGATTATTTCTAAAGTGAAGCCATCTTGTATTCGAACGTCTTCCCCCTGTAAAAAAAACAATGCAAACGGATACATTTGGGTGTGTAAGAAACAGTTCCATGCATGATATGTTATTGTACATAGTCTAATGATGCTACGGTAAAATAATTTGTGAAAGCACAAGACTCTTATATTACGTTTGTAATAAGAAAGAAAACACTTCAATAAAAATCTAATGGAAAAAAAAAGGTACTTACGGTAGTGACAACCTTCCCTGACTTCTTTTGGTGTGTTACTGTAACCTTGTTATGTTCTCCGTTTTCTGTTACATTAATCACTGTGTCTGCCAGGAGACGCACTGAATGCAGCACACCAGGAGTATGTAAATCCGAATGCAACAGCGCTATCACACGTGCGGCACGAGATCCTGGAAATTATTTTAGACAACAGGATTTGATGAGTTGTCTCTCAAGTAGATTCAAAGAAAAAGATGAGATTCCACATTAATTATATTAGAAGATTATCATTCCCATATAACAGGGCTCAAAACTCTTGGAATGCTCAAACCAATGACAGTTCAATAAATGTATCTTTCCACTGTAACCACATAGAAAGGAATTGTGAAATGAAGAGCGTGTAAATACAGGGGGGAAAAATATCAATATAAAATGAATAGTCACGGGAGAAGTTCCTAGTGCTTTTTTCCTAAATGTCTAGCACTATATCTATTTATCGATCTTTCTACTTTTATTTAATCACTTCTAAAACACCAGTTTCTTTAAAAATTAGTAAGTACCGGGCTTGACAAACCCAGGGGCCAATGGTGCCTTAGAATTAGGCCCTGGTTAACTGGTTTAGACTTCTCAAGACACCCGTCTGTGCCCCCCATTTCCCCCTCTGACTAACACCAGCCACACCTCAAATGCGTTGTGCAGTTGGATCCTTTCTAGGCCTTGTAGCTGTGAAAAACAAATCAAAATGTTAATGGGTTATATATGATATACAGCTCTGGGAAAAAATTAAGAGACCACTGCAAAAATATCAGTTTCCCTGGTTTTACTATATATAGGTATGTGTGTGAGTAAAATCAACATTTTGTTTTATTCTATAAACTACTGACAACATTTCTTCAAGATTCCAAATAAAAATATTGTCATTTTGAGCAATTATTTACAGAAAATGACAACTAGTCAACATAACAAAAAAATGCAGTGTAATTGTTTTAAGATCTCGATTAATGCAGAGAAAACAAGTTCATATTAATTTTGGCTTTGTTTGAAGGCTTGTGACTATCTTTCACTTGATCACATTCCAGAGG
Organism: Bombina bombina; assembly: GCF_027579735.1. Classification (NCBI taxonomy): domain Eukaryota; kingdom Metazoa; phylum Chordata; class Amphibia; order Anura; family Bombinatoridae; genus Bombina; species Bombina bombina. The sequence goes on from NC_069504.1 coordinate 889,471,371, forward strand.
TTTTTAATGGGGTTCAGATCTGGAGATTGGGCTGGCCATGACAGGGTCTTGATCGGGTGGTCCTCCATCCACACCTTGATTGACCTGGCTGTGTGGCATGGAACATTGTCCTGATATAAAACATTGCCAGAGCAGAAGGAAGCAAGTTTTCTTCCAGGATAACCTTGTACGTGGGTTGATTCATACGTCTTTCACAAAATTATTTTTTTTTGCAGTGGTCTCCTATTTTTTTTCCAGAGATGTGTATGTATGTATGTATGTATGTATGTATGTATGTACCTGTATGTGTGTGTTATATTATGATGTATTTGTGTATATTTTTATTAAGAATGAGCAAAATTTAAGCTGCCAATCAGAATGCTAGTCCTGGGTCTTGCAAGGGAACATGCATCTGGCATATGCAGGCACAGTCACGTTATTTCCCTCCTCAATTTAAGAAGGTTTACTATGAAATTTTGCAATATTTCACTGAAATATCATATTACAGTGAAGCAAATTGTTAACTCAGGACTGATAAGATTGCCTTTTTTTTTTTTTTTTTTTTTTTTTTTTTTAATATAGTTAGCAAAATTGAGTAAAAACATTATTTCTCAAGTAAATTATATATTCGCTTGTACACTTAAGCTGAAATGTAAAACCTATCTAGCCCTGCATGAAGAAATATATTTCTCTATTTTCTTTCTCCTGGAACTAAGTACAAGATATTTTGGGTCTCAAACAGTGTTAACCTGTACCACAGTACCAGGAGGTATAATATAAATGTGAGTTGGTTATTATTCCTCCCATGACTCAATCAGTGACTTTTGGACCTAATTACTGGATAAACTAAAATGGTGGAGGAGTTAGAGCAGGACTAGAGGCGACTTTTGAGCCTTGGAGTACAATTGAGGAAGCACAGTTGAGTTATTCCTGCATATTGACAATGCAACACTTGTAGAGAACTTAGTGTAAATAAGGCCGCAATACTAATAGCATATAATTATAAACAAAATATATAATCCAATACAGCTAACATTGAATGGAAAACGTTGGACTAGAACTATAAGTGCAGGTCAGCATATAAATTGAGAACAAGGAGTAAAAAAGGAGCACAAGCAGCGGTTCAATGCACAAAAAATGTATTTACAAGTGCCAAACATAGCGCCTTGGCGCTCAGAGTGAAGAAAATTAACACGTTTGTCAAGCAAAACAAAACCGTGAGAGGGGATAACACACCCCGGGGTAAATACTGACAAAAATCAATGAGACTAGCATTAAGAAACAGGTATACGCGTTTCAGCTTACAGCCTTACTCATTACCTGGCTAAAACACAATGAGGTGAACTTAAAAACTGTGGCTAGTCATCCTATTGGTAGTTGGGAACACTCCCATTAATTAGTCCCCCAATGGGAATTTATTTGCGTAGCTATGAACACCTGAGAAAGCACGGAGATATGCACTGTTGTCAGCTCACAGTAAAACATATGGAATAGAAATAAACAGTTCCAGTGCATTATGTGTAACAACAATCTAATAAATATAAACAATTTCAGTAATCAAAACATGAAAAAATGTTGATGTACTCAATTCAGACAAGAGAGAGTAGTAAAGAACCCCGGACCCAGCTGGAAGCATTTGTGTTGCTGGGAAACCGCTTCATAGTTGCTGAAATGAAAAATACAGATGGTATAAGCACAGGATAACAGTTGTTTGCAACCAGAGATATACAACTCATGTAAATATTAAGCTATAGTAACCAGACCCTAGGCATACATACTGTACATAAGCTATACTAATGATAGTAATGATAATAGTACAATTAGCTCATAATAAAAATAATAAGGTCAATAGTGTCTACAGATACAAAAGTGCTGTAATCATATGCATTCCTTAACAAACTGGACAACAGGTAGCCTTATTATTATAACAGGGAGCCTTATTTGCAATAGAAAAGTGAATCTAGAGGGCAAGCTAAAGTACCAGGGACCCGGAAAGCTATACTGAAGTATCCTGTGTTGTTAGGCTCCTACTCTCCAGGGGTAACATAGTGTAGACATGGTGAACCGGGTGGGGGAGAGGATAGGCCCTACCAAAAATTGATAAGGTCATATTCCGAATTGAGGCCCTCTGGAACTCTTGTCCTGAGTTTAAAAATCCAGAAGGCCTCCCTCTCCCCCAACCTGCGGACCCTGTCAACTCCACCCTTACAGGGAGCCACCCTCTCAATAATGGTCCAAGAAAAGGAGCTAGTGTCTTTCTGGTGTGTACCCGCAAAATGTTGAATCAATGCTGTAGTGAGTACACCCGCCCTTATATCACTAAGGTGCTCTTTAATACGGGTTCTGGCCTCTCTTGTCGTGAGGCCTACATATTGAAGGGAACATTCCCTACAAGAAATGACATAAACCACATATGTAGACCTGCAATTGAGGCAAGAATCTATCATAAAATTCTGACCTGTCATTAGTGAGGTAAACTGGTTTCCAGGGGCCAGCTTTTCACAGGCGACACATGTACGATGGTGGCAGTGAAATGTACCCTTACAACTCAACCATGAAGAAGTGGGTTGTCCTGTCTTTTTAATTCTTGTGGGTGCCACAATGTTTCCTATTGCTCTGTTTTTCTTGTAAGAGTACCTTAGGCCATCTGTAACCACTTTTTGGAGTTTGTCATCTGCAGATAGCATGTTAAAATTATGCCTCACTATTTGGCAAATTTCCCTGTATTGTCTTGAGTACTCAGTTAGGAAGACAACTTTGTTGTCTTTCCCATCCTGAGTACAGGATTTAGGCCTAAGGAGTCTTTCCCTAGGTATTCCTCTAACAGTGTTCCTCGCTTTTGTGATGACAGAACTCCTATAGCCTCTCTCTTTCAGACGTAAGGTCAGTTCATTGGCCTGTTTCTCATAAACCTCTGCATTACTGCAGTTTCTTTTCAGCCTAATGAACTGACCCTTCGCTACCCCTTTAAACACTCCTGGCGGATGGCAACTAGCTGCATGTAGCAGTGAGTTGCCCGAAATGGGTTTGCGGTAGGTCTCTGAGCTGATGAACTGGTCCTGTCTACCTCTGAGGGTCACGTCTAGAAAATTGATAGTGTCGCTTTGTATCTCATTAGTAAAGTGTATCCCCATAGAGTCATCATCAAGACTTTTTATGAATGTCTGTAATTCAGATTCACTGCCTCCCCATATAAATAGGAGGTCGTCGATATAGCGACCGTACCAAACCACTTTGTCTTTGTGAGGATTCCCATCTCCATAGACGTGGGACAGCTCCCACCAACCCATGAACAAGTTGGCGTAGGAGGGGGCAAATTTGGCCCCCATAGCCGTCCCACGCCTCTGGAGAAAGAAATCCCCCCCAAATTCAAAGTAGTTATGGTTGAGAAGGAAGTTAGTAACTTCCACCACAAAGTTCACAAAGTTTGATTCCGGTCCATATTGTTTTTCTAAGAAAAACCGAATGGCCTGTAGCCCCTTTATGTGTGGAATAGAGGTATATAGCGATTTTACATCAGCTGTTAACCAAACATAGTGTTTGCTCCAAACTACTCTTGAGAGAAGATTGAGTACATGCTTGGTATCTGAGAGAAAGCTCCATAAAGCACTCACCATTGGCTGCAAGACATGATCCAGCCACTCTGACAGGTGCTCCAGCAGGGATCCAATGCCACTTACGATTGGCCTCCCCTGTACATTTTCAGTGGATTTGTGGACCTTGGGCAGGTGGTTAAATGTAGGGATGGTGGGATTAGACACTATGAGATAATCTCGTGTCTTGGCATCAATAAAGCCTAGCTCCACACCATCGTCCACAAGGGAGGCCAACCGCCGCTGGAACCTCCCCGTTGGATCACCTGGCAGAGCACTGTAGTCATCAGTATTCCTTAATTGCCTGTAAGCCTCCTCCCTGAAGCTACTGGCATTGAGCACCACTATGGTGCCACCCTTATCTGCGGCCCTCACCACTATGTTTTCATTGCTGGCTAGGCTGTCTAGTGCCTTCCTCTGTAGTGCTGATATGTTGTTATGTTTGCCCCTCTCTGACTTATAATATAACTTCGTGAGGTCTGATTCTACCCTCTGTTGGAATTTCTCCAAGATTTGGCCTCTGTTCTGGATCGGATAGAACGAGGACTTACACTTAAAGGATGGAACCTGTATACACCCAGCCCCGCTGGCCTCATCCCCTAGTGTCTCTAGAGACCTAAAGTCACAGAGTTCCTGGAAACTTAGTTGATTATCGGGCCCTTGGGGGAGAGGGAGGCCTTCTGGATTTTTAAACTCAGGACAAGAGTTCCAGAGGGCCTCAATTCGGAATATGACCTTATCAATTTTTGGTAGGGCCTATCCTCTCCCCCACCCGGTTCACCATGTCTACACTATGTTACCCCTGGAGAGTAGGAGCCTAACAACACAGGATACTTCAGTATAGCTTTCCGGGTCCCTGGTACTTTAGCTTGCCCTCTAGATTCACTTTTCTATTGCAAATAAGGCTCCCTGTTATAATAATAAGGCTACCTGTTGTCCAGTTTGTTAAGGAATGCATATGATTACAGCACTTTTGTATCTGTAGACACTATTGACCTTATTATTTTTATTATGAGCTAATTGTACTATTATCATTACTATCATTAGTATAGCTTATGTACAGTATGTATGCCTAGGGTCTGGTTACTATAGCTTAATATTTACATGAGTTGTATATCTCTGGTTGCAAACAACTGTTATCCTGTGCTTATACCATCTGTATTTTTCATTTCAGCAACTATGAAGCGGTTTCCCAGCAACACAAATGTTTCCAGCTGGGTCCGGGGTTCTTTACTACTCTCTCTTGTCTGAATTGAGTACATCAACATTTTTTCATGTTTTGATTACTGAAATTGTTTATATTTATTAGATTGTTGTTACACATAATGCACTGGAACTGTTTATTTCTATTCTATTCCATATGTTTTACTGTGAGCTGACAACAGTGCATATCTCCGTGCTTTCTCAGGTGTTCATAGCTACGCAAATAAATTCCCATTGGGGGACTAATTAATGGGAGTGTTCCCAACTACCAATAGGATGACTAGCCACAGTTTTTAAGTTCACCTCATTGTGTTTTAGCCAGGTAATGAGTAAGGCTGTAAGCTGAAACGCGTATACCTGTTTCTTAATGCTAGTCTCATTGATTTTTGTCAGTATTTACCCCGGGGTGTGTTATCCCCTCTCACGGTTTTGTTTTGCTTGACAAACGTGTTAATTTTCTTCACTCTGAGCGCCAAGGCGCTATGTTTGGCACTTGTAAATAAATTTTTTGTGCATTGAACCGCTGCTTGTGCTCCTTTTTTACTCCTTGTTCTCATTTGACCGGCCCCTAGTGCAGCACAGCAGCCAGGTATTGCACCAATTTCCTGACCGCATTATTACGCCCATCACCTGGGACACAATCGGAAGGAGGAGCTACCCACCGCAGCCATCAGAGCTCACTCAGGTTTACCGCAGGAGCTGGATACCAACTGAATTAGACGTCCCATACACAGTAAGGAGAACGGATATATTGCCGCAACGGACTGTCGTTCAGGATCCAGCAGCACACAGGTATGAGGTGTGGACTCTTGGCATATATTTACTAGACATCTAGTGTTTTTGCATTTCGTTCTTACATATGTGCATCTAGCGGTGGTATACGAATCTCACCGGTCCAAGCCTGAGGTAGGGAAAACTCACTGGACCTGGTTATATAATCCTGTCAATATTCAAACATTACATGTATTGTGATTTTGGGAGCTAGCTGACCAACACACTGCTCTTAAGTGGATTGACACACATCACCGCGGTTACTCTCTATCTAATTGACTTTCCCTTGTTTTCTGTTTCATTAAGCATATAAATTGACCTTGGCTTATTCTATATACAGTATATGTATGTACGTGACGTCCCTTATATTTTCCAGAGTGGTGGCAGTGTGCCTGAGACCAGAAGATCAACAGGAGAAACTGTATAAATTTAGTGTCACTTAGATTAGCTTATTGGGATATAGCGATAAATATACAAGATACTAACATATCTCCCACATGTATAATTAACTCTATAGTAGTGGGGTTAAGGCTACAATACTAATAACATGTAATTATAAACAAGATATAAATTCTAGTACAGCTAACACTTATGGTCAACAGATGAACTAGGAACTATAAGTGCAGTTCAGCATATAGACTAAGTTTGGCCCATACTATATACGCGTATATATCCCATTTATTTTCTAAGATGGTGGTAGTGTGCCTGGAGCCTGTAGATCAAAAGGAAAAATAGCATATATTTAGTGTCACTGAAATTAACTTATTGAGATATAGAGATAGCTATAACAATACTAACATAACTCCCCCACTATCAAATATGTAAAATTAACTCTGTAATGAAGGGTCTGTTACGTATGATAGAATATATAAAAACTTTAGTCACGCTGCCCCGGCCACTGACAACATGACGTTACACTTGACCCTGAATGGTTAACCATAAAAAGAATATTGCAAAAGGTAGGTAGCATGTTGCATTAAACAGACCCTGCTATCTAGATTATGATTCATTTAGGGATCTGAATGTCTAGTGTGCAAGTATATTTATTAGAATATTAGTATGTAAATCTAGTTGTATCTAAACTCCACCAACAACAGACTAAAGAGTTTTCAGTGACAAATTAAGGCAAACAAAGATTAACAATACACATACATAGATGAGTAATGTCTAAAAATCTCGACTGCATAGACATCTGCTTTAATACTTGAACACACATATACACATACATTACGGTTAAAATGAAGGTTATTAAATTATAGCTTATGAGTTAAACATAATGGAGCTTGCATGTACTCAATGCTGTGCACTAAGGATCCTTGAGAGAGAGCAGCCTGGGCCTCTCTGAATTTCTCACAATTATCTCACACCAGTCTCTTCTGTTTCCATTTAATAGCTGGTAGGCACAGTCTCACTGTACCGGAGCTGTGAGAGTTTGAACAATGAAAAGGCCAAACAAATATGCCACCAAACTTATAATGAACAGGTTGCAGTCTTTTACACAGTAGACTCTGCAAAGGAATAGGATCGTTCCTGACTACTAGGTACGGCACAGTCTCTCTGTGGGCAAGTGTATCTGCTGGCAACCGTTTCTAAGTTGGTGCTAGTAAGATTTTGGGAACTATAAGACTCCCTTTTTTGATCCGCTATGGAGACATTATTAGTTGCGCAATCGCTTGGTATTGCAGTTAACCCTTGGTCTCTTGCATGGCTATGATCTGAACCTCCATCTGGGGTCAGGGTTTCTGATGTAACGTCCTTTAGCGGTGGGCTTGGAAGCTCTCTATGGTGGCTCGCCTCCAATGTGCTCGGCATGCCCTGTTCTGCGCGTCTCAACACGATCGAGTGGGGCCGACTGTCCACTTCCAGTAGTTGTGGAGGACGGTAAGCATCCGGGGCCTGCCTGTGTAGGGATCGCTGCGGCATAGTAGCATCTTCAAATATACAAAGTGCCGATCCTTCTATTACGACTTGACCACCAGGCTGCATTATCTCAGCGATTGGGTTAGGGGTTGGTTTGCCACTGCTATTGCGGTTGTTGGGAATGATAATCTGCTCCGCTCCTGTATTAGCCTCCTTAATAGGACTAGGAGGGTTTACTGCCTGTAACTGCTTTTTCATTTTCTTGCAGCTGCGGGAGTTAGAGTGGAAAAACATAATTTATGCTTACCTGATAAATTTATTTCTCTTGTGGTGTATCCAGTCCACGGATCATCCATTACTTGTGGGATATTCTCCTTCCCAACAGGAAGTTGCAAGAGGATCACCCACAGCAGAGATGTCTATATAGCTCCTCCCCTTAACTGCCACCTCCAGTCATTCGACCGAAGACAAGCAAGAGAAAGGAGAAACTATAGGGTGCAGTGGTGACAGTAGTTTCGTGTTAAAAAATACCTGCCTTAAAATGACAGGGCGGGCCGTGGACTGGATACACCACAAGAGAAATAAATTTATCAGGTAAGCATAAATTATGTTTTCTCTTGTAAGGTGTATCCAGTCCACGGATCATCCATTACTTGTGGGATACCAATACCAAAGCTAAAGTACACGGATGAAGGGAGGGACAAGGCAGGTACTTAAACGGAATGAACAACTGCCTGTAAAACCTTTCTCCCAAAAATAGCCTCCGAAGAAGCAAAAGTATCAAATATATAGAATTTTTGAAAACGTATGTAGCGAAGACAAAGTCGCCGCCTTGCAAATCTGTTCAACAGACGCCTCATTTTTAAAGGCCCAGGTGGAAGCCACAGCTCTAGTAGAATGAGCTGTAATCCTTTCAGGAGGCTGCTGGCCAGCAGTCTCATAAGCTAAGCGTATTATACTTCTTGGCCAAAGCGAAAGAAAAGTTGCCGAAGCCTTTTGACCTTTCCTCAGTCCAGAGAAGACAACAAACAAAGCAGATGTTTGACGAAAATCTTTAGTAGCTTGTAAATAATACTTTAAAGCCCGAACCACGTCAAGATTGTGTAATAGACTTTGACTTTGAAGAAGGATTAGGACACAAAGACGGAACAACAATCTCCTGATTGATATTCTTATTAGATACCACCTTAGGTAAAAACCCAGGCTTGGTACGCAAAAACTACCTTATCTGCATGGAAGATCAGATAAGGGGAATCACATTGTAAGGCAGATAACTCGGAACTCTACGAACCGAGGAAATAGCTACCAAAAATAGAACTTTCCAAGATAAAAGTTTGATATCTATGGAATGAAGAGGTTCAAACGGAACCCCCTGAAGAACTTTAAGAACCAAATTTAAACTCCATGGTGGAGCAACAGGTTTAAACACAGGCTTGATACTAACTAAAGCCTGACAAAATGCCTGAACGTCTGGAACATCCGCCAGACGCTTGTGCAAAAGAATAGACAGCGCAGAAATCTGTCCCTTTAAGGAACTAGCTGACAATCCTTTTTCCAATCCTTCTTGGAGAAAAGATAATATCCTGGGAATCCTGACTTTACTCCATGAGTAACCCTTGGATTCACACCAATAAAGACATTTACGCCATATCTTATGATAGATTTTCCTGGTGACAGGCTTTCGTGCCTGAATTAAGGTATCAATGGCTGACTCGGAGAAGCCACGCTTTGATAAAATCAAGCGTTCAATCTCCAGGCAGTCAGACTCAGAGAAATTAGATTTGGATGGTTGAAAGGACCCTGAAGTAGAAGGTCCTGTCTCAGAGGCAGAGTCCATGGTGGAAAAAATGACATGTCCACTAGATCTGCATACCAAGTCCTGCGTGGCCATGCAGGCGCTATCAAGATCCCTGATGCACTCTCCTGCTTGATTTTGGCAATCAGACGAGGGAGCAGAAGAAACACATAAGCCAGGTAACTTTGAACCATTGTGCAAATACCTAGTCTGTCGACTTAGAAAATCCGCCTCCCAGTTCTCTACACCTGGGATATGGATAGCTGATAGGTGGCAAGAGTGAATCTCTGCCCAACGAATTATCCTTGAGACTTCCAACATCGCTAGGGAACTCCTTGTTCCCCCTTGATGGTTGATGTAAGCCACAGTCGTGATGTTGTCCGACTGAAATCTTATGAATCTCATTGTCGCTAGCTGAGGCCAAGCCTGAAGAGCATTGAATATCGCTCTTAGTTCCAGAATACTTATCGGAAGGAGTGTCTCCTCCTGAGTCCACGATCCCTGAGCCTTCAGGGAGTTCCAGACTGCCCCCCAGCCTAGAAGGCTGGCATCTGTCGTTACAATTGTCCAATCTGGCCTGCAAAAGGTCATACCTTTGGACAGATGGACCCGAGATAGCCACCAGAGAAGAGAATCCCTGGTCTCTTGATCCAGATTTAGTAGAGGGGACAAATCTGTGTAATCCCCATTCCACTGACTGAGCATGCAGAGTTGCAGCGGTCTGAGATGTAGACGGGCAAACGTCCCTATGTCCATTGCCGCTACCATTAAGCCGATTACTTCCATACACTGAGCCAAGGGCGAGGAGTGGAATAAAGAACACGGCAGGAATTTAGAAGTTTTGATAACCTGGTCTCTGTCAGGTAAATCCTCATTTCTACAGAATCTATTAGAGTTCCCAGAAAGGAGACTCTTGTGAGAGGGGATAGAGAACTCTTTTCTTCGTTCACTTTCCACCCATGCGACCTCAGAAATGCCAGAACTATGTCCGTATGAGACTTGGCAATTTGCAAATTTGACACCTGTATCAGAATGTCGTCTAAATAAGGGGCCACTGCTATGCCCCGCGGCCTTAGGACCGCCAGAAGTGACCCCAGAACCTTCGTAAAGATTCTTGGAGCTGTAGCTAACCCAAAGGGAAGAGCCACAAACTGGTAATGCCTGAGAAACCGATGATGATCTTTGTGAATGTGAAGATAAGCATCCTTTAAATCCACTGTAGTCATGCATTGACCCTCCTGGATCATAGGTAGGATGGTACGGATAGTCTCCATCTTGAATGATGGGACCCTGAGAAATTTGTTTAAGATCTTGAGATCTAAGATTGAATTGAAGAAAAACAACTCCATTTCACCACATCTCTCTTACTGCTTCCATGCTTGTCGAGAGTTGCAAGAGAATGACTGGTGGTGGCAGTTAAGGGGAGGAGCTATATAGACAGCTCTGCTGTGGGTGATCCTCTTGCAACTTCCTGTTGGGAAGGAGAATATCCCACAAGTAATGGATGATCCGTGGACTGGATACACCTTACAAAAGAAACGTGTTCTATGTTCCTCCAGAATTGTAATTAGCTCAGCCATACTGAGCTGCGTGTGTTCCATTGCTCGGTCAATATTGTAGGGCACTGGCCGCGCAACAATGGCACAGCAATTGTGGGGACAGAAAAGGCTTCAGATATAGGGGAAGGCCTCAAAGTAAAATGTCCAGTACTGAGGGCTGGGGAGCCGCGCTACTATCCAAAACCCTATCTCTTGGGTCAGAGTGCCTTCAGTCAAGTTTCTCCACCTTGTTCAATGGCGTATCGTCAAGATTTCAGTATAAATCTGAGTAAGAGTGGTGGATGTCTCAGGAGCTGAAGCTCAGTGCGACCAAAAAGATGGCCGCTGCCCAGAAGTCCCTCATCTCTTTTATTTGAATTTTTAACAAACCTATCTGACAGTAGTTGAAGGATAACTGTTCACAGAGCCCTTACTCTTGTGAGCTGGAGAAATTTTAAGGTAAAATATCTTGTTGTTTTTTTTACATTGACTTGTTTGTGTGATATTTTCTTGTCAGCTTTTAACAGTTATACTGCATCACTATTAAGTGATTTAGCAAATGGGTATTATGTCCCGTTAATGTGTTTAGAATTGCTCTTGTGCTGGAAAAAAGAATTCTCTTTCACAGAGATTACAGCAAGAAAGGCTGGAATGCCTCTGCAGAATATAATGGTACTTCTCTTTGGTCAAAGTGTGTTTGTTCTTGTGCAAGTCACCAGCCACAGAATAGGCAAAGCATCCTTACACTTAAATATTTCCTTCAAATTGGGACACCTACAGAGTATCGATAACACACTTAGGCCCTGATATTCAAAGGTTCTCCAGCTTGGAGAGAAATTGCAGTTCAGGCTTCACAGGGGCTGAACTCACTGAATATTCAAAAGAAAAAAAAAGGGCTGATCTCTCCAGCACTGCAATCTCTCTCATTTCTGTATGTGAAGGAGACACAAGCCAAGTACAATATAGCACCGTATGATATGAGAGTTTTGTTACATTTACACTTTGTGCTTTGTATTTTGTATTACTTATATAGACAAAAACAGAATTTATGCTTACCTGATAAATTACTTTCTCTTGCGGTGTATCGAGTCCACGGATTCATCCTTTACTTGTGGGATATTCTCATTCCCTACAGGAAGTAGAAAAGAGAGCACACAGCAAAGCTGTCCATATAGCTCCCCCTCTAGCTCCACCCCCCAGTCATTCGACCAAAGGTTAGGAAGAAAAAAGGAGAAACCATAGGGTGCAGTGGTGACTGTAGTTTAAACAAAAAAATGTATACCTGACTTAAATGCCAGGGAGGGCCGTGGACTGGATACACCGCAAGAGAAAGTAATTTATCAGGTAAGCATTAATTCTGTTTTCTCTTGCAAGGTGTATCCAGTCCACGGATTCATCCTTTACTTGTGGGATACCAATACCAAAGCTTTAGGACACGGATGAAGGGAGGGAACAAGACAGGTACCTTAAACGGAAGGCACCACTGCTTGCAAAACCTTTCTCCCAAAAATAGCCTCCGAAGAAGCAATAGTATCGAATTTGTAAAATTTGGCAAAAGTATGCAGTGAAGACCAAGTCGCTGCCTTACAAATCTGTTCAACAGAAGCCTCATTTTTAAAAGCCCATGTGGAAGCCACTGCTCTGGTAGAATGAGCAGTAATTCTTACAGGAGGCTGCTGGCCAGCAGTCTCATAAGCCAAACGGATGATGCTTTTCAGCCAAAAGGAGAGAGAGGTAGCAGTCGCTTTCTGACCTCTCCTCTTACCAGAATAGATAACAAACAAGGAAGATGTTTGTCTGAAATCCTTAGTTGCTTGTAAATAGAACTTTAAAGCACGAACTACATCAAGATTGTGTAATAGACGTTCCTTCTTCGAAGATGGATTAGGACACAGAGAAGGAACAACTATTTCCTGGTTAATATTCTTGTTAGAAACAACTTTAGGAAGAAAACCAGGCTTGGTACGCAAAACTACCTTATCTGCGTGGAACACCAGGTAAGGCGAATCACACTGTAAGGCAGATAATTCTGAAACTCTTCGAGCAGAAGAGATAGCTATCAAAAACAAAACTTTCCAAGATAACAACTTAATGTCTATGGAATGTAAAGGTTCAAACGGAACCCCTTGAAGAACTGAAAGAACTAGATTCAAACTCCATGGCGGAGTCACAGGTTTATAGACAGGCTTGATTCTGACTAAAGCCTGAACAAACGCTTGAACGTCTGGTACCTCTGCCAGACGCTTGTGTAACAGGATAGACAAAGCAGATATTTGTCTTTTTAAGGAACTAGCTGACAATCCTTTCTCCAATCCTTCTTGGAGAAAGGACAATATCCTGGGAATCCTAATCTTACTCCATGAGTAACCCTTGGATTCGCACCAACATAGATATTTCCGCTATATCTTATGGTAGATTTTCCTGGTGACAGGCTTTCTAGCCTGAATCAGAGTATCTATAACTGACTCAGAGAAACCATGCTTTGATAGAATTAAGCGTTCAATCTCCAAGCAGTCAGACGTAGAGAAACTAAATTTGGATGCTTGAACGGACCCTGTATATTAGAAGATCCTGCCTCATTGGCAGTGTCCATGGTGGGACAGATGACATGTCCACTAGGTCTGCATACCAAGTCCTGCGTGGCCACGCAGGCGCTATCAGAATCACCGAAGCCTTCTTCTGCTTGATTCTGGCAACCAGACGCGGGAGGAGAGGAAACGGTGGAAAAACATAAGCCAGATTGAAGGACCAAGGCGCTGCTAGAGCATCTATCAATACCGCCTTGGGATCCCGGGACCTGGACCCGTAGAGAGGAAGTTTGGTGTTCTGACGGGACGCCATCAGATCCAACTCTGGGATGCCCCATAGCTGAGTCAGCTGGGCAAATACCTCCTGGTGGAGTTCCCACTCCCCCGGGTGAAAAGTCTGACGACTTAGAAAATCCGCCTCCCAGTTGTCTACTCCTGGGATGTGAATTGCTGAGAGATGGCAGGAGTGATCCTCCGCCCACCTGATTATTTTGGTTACTTTCGTCATCGCTAGGGAACTCTTTGTTCCCCCCTGATGATTGACGTAAGCTACAGTCGTGATGTTGTCCGACTGAAATCTGATGAATTTGGCCGCCGCTAGTTGAGGCCATGCCTGAAGAGCGTTGAATATCGCCCTCAGTTCCAGAATGTTGATCGGGAGAAGAGTTTCTTCCCGAGACCATAAGCCCTGAGCTTTCAGGGAGTCCCAGACCGCACCCCAGCCTAACAGACTGGCGTCGGTCGTTACAATGATCCACTCTGGCCTGCGGAAACATATTCCCTGAGACAGGTGATCCTGAGACAACCACCAGAGAAGAGAATCTCTGGTCTCCTGGTCCAACTGAATTTGAGGAGACAAATCTGCATAATCCCCATTCCACTGTTTGAGCATGCATAGTTGCAGTGGTCTGAGGTGTAGCCGAGCAAAAGGGACTATGTCCATTGCCGCTACCATTAGTCCGATTGTCTCCATGCACTGAGCTACAGATGGCCGAGGAATGGAATGAAGAGCTCGGCAAGTAGTTAACAATTTTAACATTACTGACCTCCGTCAGAAATATTTTCATTTCTACCAAGTCTATCAGGGTTCCTAGGAATGGAACTCTTGTGAGGGGGGAGAGAGAACTCTTTTTGATGTTCACCTTCCACCCGTGAGACCTCAGAAAGGCCAATACAATCTCCGTGTGAGACTTGGTACTTTGGAAAGTCGACGCCTGAATTAAGATGTCGTCTAGGTAAGGCGCCACTGCTATGCCCCGCGGTCTTAGAACCGCCAGGAGGGACCCTAGCACCTTTGTGAAAATTCTGGGAGCAGTGGCCAACCCGAAAGGAAGAGCCACGAACTGATAATGCTTGTCCAGAAAAGCGAACCTGAGAAACTGGTGATGATCTTTGTGGATAGGAATGTGCAGATACTCATCCTTTACATCCACGGTAGTCATATATTGACCCTCCTGGATCATTGGTAAGATTGTCCGAATGGTCTCCATCTTGAATGATGGGACTCTGAGGAATTTGTTTAGAATTTTAAGATCCAGGATTGGTCTGAAAGTTCCTTCTTTTTTGGGAACCACAAACAGGTTTGAGTAAAACCCCAGTCCTTGTTCTGCAATTGGAACTGGGTGGATCACTCCCATTGTATGTAGATCTTCTACACAGCGTAAAAACGCCTCTTTCTTTGTCTGATCTGTAGACAGACGAGAAATGTGGAACCTTCCCCTTGGAGGAGAGTCCTTGAATTCTAGAAGGTATCCCTGGGCTACAATCTCTAATGCCCAAGG
This sequence comes from Bombina bombina, assembly GCF_027579735.1. Lineage (NCBI taxonomy): Eukaryota > Metazoa > Chordata > Amphibia > Anura > Bombinatoridae > Bombina > Bombina bombina. The sequence continues at coordinate 889,486,419 of NC_069504.1, forward strand.
ATCGTGTACATCTCTTGCCCAGGCCTGAGCGAAGAGAGTCTGCCCCCTACTAGATCCGGTCCCGGATCGGGGGCTACCCCTTCATGCTGTCTTGGTGGCAGCTGTAGGCTTTTTGGCCCGTTTACCCTTATTCCAGCCCTGGTAAGGTTTCCAGGTTGCCCTGGGTTGTGAAGCGTTAACCTCTTGCTTTGCAGCCGGAGAGGATGAAGCGGGGCCGTTCCTGAAATTCCGAAAGGAACGAAAATTAGCTTTATTCTTTGTCTTAAAGGACTTGTCCTGAGGGAGAGCATGGCCTTTTCCCCCGGTGATATCAGAAATAATCTCTTTCAATTCAGGCCCGAAGAGGGTCTTTCCTTTGAAAGGGATGTTCAAAAGCTTGGATTTAGACGACACATCGGCCGACCAGGACTTTAGCCATAGCGCCGTGCGCGCCAAAATGGCAAAACCTGAGTTTTTCGCCGCTAACTTAGCTATTTGGAAAGCGGCGTCAGTGATAAAAGAATTAGCTAGCTTTAGAGCCTTAATTCTATCCATAATTTCCTCATATGAGGTCTCCGTCTGGAGCGAGTCTTCCAGCGCCTCAAACCAGAAAGCCGCTGCAGTAGTTACAGGAATAATGCAGGCAATAGGTTGGAGAAGAAAACCTTGTTGAACAAAAATTTTCTTACGTAAACCCTCTAACTTTTTATCCATAGGGTCTTTAAAAGCACAACTGTCTTCAATTGGTATGGTTGTGCGTTTAGCAAGTGTAGAAACAGCCCCCTCCACCTTAGGGACCGTATGCCACGATGCCCGCACGGGGTCAGGTATGGGGAACATTTTCTTAAAAACAGGGAGGGGGAACAAAGGGAATACCTGGTCTATCCCACTCCCTAGTAACGATATCCGCAATCCTCTTAGGGACCGGAAACGTATCTGTGTAAACAGGGACCTCTAGGTACTTGTCCATTTTAAGTAGCAAAAAAGATTTGTTCCAGCCACCAATAGTTAAAAAACCTTTATTTCTTCATATAGGGTCTTTTGACAAACATACAACGTTTCAGACCTGCTATAGGTCCTTAGTCATGACTAAGGACCTATAGCAGGTCTGAAACGTTGTATGTTTGTCAAAAGACCCTATATGAAGAAATAAAGGTTTTTTAACTATTGGTGGCTGGAACAAATCTTTTTTGCTACTTGAAGTATTTGCAGGATAAGGCAGATCCTGGGTTCCGTGCCCCACAAGCCACATATCTGTTGGTGCTGTTTTCCACACTTTGCTTTGAGTACTTGTCCATTTTACACAATTTCTCTGGGATCACCAAAGGGTCGCAGTCATCCAGAGTAGCTAATACCTCCCTAAGCAAAATGCGGAGGTGTTCTAGTATAAATTTAAAAGCCAATGTATCTGAATCTGTCTGAGGAGGAACCCTTCCTGAATCAGAGACTTCTTCCTCAGACATCAAATCTCGCTCCCACTTCAGAGCGTTGTGAGGGTATATCGGATACGGCTACCAAAGCGTCAGAATGCTCATAATCTGTTCTTAAAACGGAGCTATCACGCTTTGCAGGGAACACGGGCAGTTTAGATAAGAAGGCTGTAAGAGAATTATCCATGACTGCCGCTAAGTCTTGTAATGTAAAAGGGTTAGACGCACTAGAGGTACTAGGCGTCGCTTGCGAGCGTAACTGGTTGTGACACTTGGGGAGAGGCAGATCGGCTACCCTCGTTACCTTGAGTCTGAGAATCATCTTGGGCCACATTCTTAAGTGCAACAATATGATCTTTAAAGTGTATAGACATATCAGTACAAGTGGGACACATTCTGAGAGGGGGTTCCACCATGGCTTCTAAACACATTGAACAAGGATTTTCCTTAGTGTCAGACATGTTTAACAGACTAGTAATATACACAAGCAGGCTTGGAAATCACTTTAATCAAATAAAAAACACAATTTGAAAAAACTTTACTGTGCCTTTAAGAGATAAAAAGGCACACAATTTTACCAAACAGTGAAAAATGCATCAATCTTTCTGAAATTTTCACAGTATGTAGCTAAAGCCTTAATAAGATTGCACCACAAGTTTCAAAACGATTAACCCCTTAATGCCCAAACCGGAGCAGCCTAAAGCCAACACCCGGTTAAAATACTACAGCACCTTGCCACAGCCTTGCTGTGGCCCTACCTGCCCTTAGGGATCAGATTTGGGGGAATATAGCTTCTTTTAGGCCCTCAAACATCAACAGGACCCTCCATATGAAACAGCATGAACTCCTCTGCAATTCTAAGTGCGCATCTGAGGCGTGAAATTAGGCCCCTCCCACTCTACTCCGGAGCTGTGAGGCCTAGTAAATCCCTCCTAAGTGACTAAAAAAAACAGCCATGTGGTAATAACCCCAGAAAGAACCCAAAAGGGCTTTCAAAGTGTCTTGCAAAAAGATTTTTCCTTAGCCAAACAATCGATTGCCCTGAATAAGTGCCAACCAGTATATTAGCCCTATTGTGTAAGCATTCAATTCCTTACTAAGTCTGTGAACATAGCTTACCCTCCCCTCATGGGGATCCTGTCAGTCTCTTCTAGCATTATCTCAGTCTTGTCTAGAAATAAATGACTGAACATACCTTATTGCAGATCACCCTGCAAACGGTTCCCCCCAACTGAAGTTTTCTGGTACTCCTCAGTCCTGTGTGGGAACAGCAGTGGATTTTAGTTACAACATGCTAAAATCATTTTCCTCTCAGCAGAAATCTTCATCACTTTTCTGCTAGAGAGTAAATAGTACAAACCGGTACCATTTAAAATAACAAACTTTTGATTGAAGATAATAAAACTACAATTCTAACACCACATTCACTTTACACTCCCGAGAGAGACCCTAGTGCTTAGAGCCGACAAAGAGAATGACTGGGGGGTGGAGCTAGAGGGGGAGCTATATGGACAGCTTTGCTGTGTGCTCTCTTTGCCACTTCCTGTAGGGAATGAGAATATCGCACAAGTAAAGGATGAATCCGTGGACTGGATACACCTTGCAAGAGAAAGCAAGTTAAATTATAGTGAAAACATTTCAGTTTAATTTGTAATTTATGCAAATGGAGCCTTTATATCAACCCCAGGGGTTCTACAGTTAACTTCTCTCTCCCATGTGAAATGTTGTATCCCAGAGAGCTTTATTACTTTACTTTCTATGGAAGGCATTTTTTATTTCTCTGATTTCCAGGTTCCTCCCCTTTTTTTTTTAGAAAATGCAGTGAGTTCTGCACTATAATCAGAATTTGTCAAATACACTGCGGTATACAAAATAAAATACAGAATTGCTGAAGCGCAATTGAATTTAACCCGCATAGGGATAACGCAAAGCTCTGGTTAACTGTTGTGCTTGAATAAAAAGTGTCACAAAACACATAAAAAATACATAAGTACAGTTACAATGATAATAACACGGTCTAATAAAAAATAATATTTAAAAAAAATTTGCACAAAAAAAGTTATAAGGGGCTCAAAGACATGAGGTCTCAGTTGTTAGGGGGGAAAAAAAGGCAAGGAAAAGGGCTTTAACAGAGATGCATACATATACACATCTAAGCAAGTGCAAATCCCCCAGGAAACAAATTTACAGGGGTTACAACACGCTAAAGACTTGGCAGCTGTCACAAGGAGAGGGGGGCATAAGAAAAAACCTCCCTTCAGACCACAAAAATGATAAATGAAGATTTTGTGGTTAACTTGAGTAGCCACCCCTTTAGCACTTTGGAACTACAAGTGCTAAATAAAGGATTAACGTTTATACCCACCTGCAGGACTGACCCTTTTGACATGTATATAGATGTAAAGAAATTCCAAAGGCAAATCAAATTGAAAGAAATGTTTAGTGCAAGTAACCAAGATTATAAGCAGTTTCGTAAAAAATCCACGTATGCCCTCAATTCAAACAACTCAAGCATCAATTCATTCACCCGGCTCACTCTGAAAGAGATGGAGGAATCTGTGAAATTACACCAAAAGGAAACTTTTAACAACTTCACTAAAGATGAGCGCAATGCGCTCAAAATGCTGACAGAGGACAAAACCTTAATCATACATGAGGCTGATAAGGGGGGTGGGTGGTATTAATAGACTATACAGATTATATGGCAGAAATACTGTTGCAATTGATGGATCAGACAAACTATCAAATGACCCTACATCTGGATTCAAAGATAAGATTGACCAATATCTTACGGCTGCATTAAAACAAGGATTTTTGGATAGGGATACTTTTGCTTTTCTAAATGCACCTTTTCCTCGGAAACCAGTGTTCTATACACTACCAAAAATCCATAAACAACTAATTAAACCACCAGGGAGGCCCCATTGTCTCTGCCATTGGGTCAGTACAACAGCCAATTTCAACATATGTGGATTTTTTTCTTCAACCATTGGTTACGAATATGCCTTCATATCTTACGGACTCCTCTATGTTGTTGGATCTTATCTCAGCCTTGGATATTATCAATGAGGAGGATATACCGTTAAAGCTTGACGTTACGAGTTTATATACGGTTATGCCTCATGATGAGGGTCTCTAGATTTCAGCTATCAAGATATCCCTACGTTGGACCACCTTGTGAGCTCCTGCTTTTCCTTCTGGAATTTTGTTTAACCAGCAATTATTTTCGCTTTGAACACCAATTTTTCCTCCAACTGACAGGTACCATGATGGGGTCCAATGTGGCCCCATCCTACGCAAATCTATAGATGTCAGTGTTTGAAGAGTTTGGAACCCATCTATTTAAAGAAAAGAGGATCAAATTCTTCAGAAGATATATAGATGACCTGTTTCTAATATGGACAGGGACCAAGCAGGAACTCAACATTTGGTTTACAGAATTAAAGGGATACTAAACCCAATTTTGTTCTTTAATGGTTCAGATAGAGAATGCAATTTTAAGCAACTTTCTAATTTAATCCTACTATCAATTTTTCTTTATTCTCTTGCTATCTTTATTTAAAAAGCAGGAATTTAAAGCTTAGGAGCCAGCCCATTTTAGGTTCAGCGCCCTGGATAGCACTTGCTTATTGGTGGCTACATTTAGCAAACCAATAAGCAAGCGTAACCCAGGTTCTCAACCAAAAATGGGCCAGCTCTTAAGATTTACATTCCAGCAAGAGAACTAAAAAAAAAAATATAATAGGATTAAATCAGAAAGTTGCTTAAAATTACATGCTTTAACTGAATCATTAAAGAAAAAAAATGGGTTTAGTGTCCCTTTAAACACCACTAATGCTGCACTAAAGTTCAAAATGCAGAGTTGATTTGACGCAAATTGACTTTCTCGATGTACGGTTGTATAAAAAGGATGAAAAAATACATTCCACATTGTACCGTAAGGATACTGATCGCAATGCCTTACTACATTACACCAGCTGCCATCCCCCGGAACTCAAGAAGGCACTCCCTAAATCCCAGCTACAGAGGGTCCTACGGAACAACACCGAGATCTCTAATAGAGACACCCAACTGGGTGAGAAGGAGTGACGTTTTTAACAGCGAAGCTATCCAGCAAAACTCCTGAGAGAACAACAGGAAGCTCTCTTATGCTCTTCAACAACAGAACTGGATAAAGACAATAACAGGATGACTTTTGTGACCACTTACACAGGGGACAAGAGGGAAATAAGAATGTCCCTTCAGAAACACTGGGGAATCCTCAGTACGGATCCAACATTATCCCTAGGTAACACACCTTCACCTCGAATAGGCTACAAAAGAGCCAGATCATTACGGGACTTTTTAATCAAAACAGATCCAAAACAGTGTTATGCAAGATCCACTTGGCTGGACAATAAAAAACAAAAAACAGGTGTTTACCGATGCCTGGGTGTACTACATGTGAGGGTCCATCACAGGCCCTTCCTTCTTACACCCACACAGAAGAAAAAGTTACAAGCACAAATATCGTCTAACGTGTACCACTACACATATAGTGTATCTTCTCTATTGCACCTGTGGTCTTTTGTATATGGGCAAGACCTGTGATGACTTACGGACACGTATGGCGAATCATCGGTCTGCCATACGCACAGTTATCAACAAAGGGTCCTCTGAACAACTGGTAGCCCGACACTTCCAGCAACCCAATCATAGTGTGAAGGATCTAAAGTACACAATTATAGATCACGTCCCGCCTCTAAAGAGAGGAGGTGACCGTAACAGGTTGCAATTACAAAAAGAAGCAAGATGGACCTATAATTTGGATAGGCTGGTCCCAAGGGGACTGAACACACATTTGAACTGGCATGCAGGATGCCTTTCTGTGAAATTCAATTTGAAAATAATAATTCTTATTGATGAGAGTAGCATGAATCTAATGAGAGTCTCATTTTTCATTCTTTATCTGAATGACTTGCTGTTATTAATTGTTGTCTAATTTCCCTACAAGAACATACTAATCTTTCTTGATTTACAATTATGCATTCGTTTTCCTTGAATTTCTATTTTGTATTTCCTTAAACTTAGTCAATGTACTTTTTATTATAAGTATATATAAGCATATTTGTGCCTAATCTTGCTTAGATAATAGCTGCCTATAGTGTTTTTCTGTAATTTCTGTTAAATCCACATCTAATGTGAATGTGCTTCCAGCCCTGTCAGTTTTGGGCTGTGTTATGTTGTGTATGGTTGCCATGGCGACCTAACACATATGAGCTGCACTTTTTCGCCGATCAACAGTAAATTAGACAATATCAGCTGGTTATGTAAGGATTACTATGTAGTAGTGGATTGTTACTATAAGCCTTCTGCTTTTGGTCATATTTGATTGTATATTTTTTGTATTTTATGTTTTAGTGGAGACAGGCTCCGGGATGATGACGTCATCGCTAGGGGCGTGTCTACCAGTACCCGGGAAAATGTTGAGACCGGTGTCCTGGTACACAGTATATCTGTAAGGGAGAGGGTAAGTTTGTGTTACACTTTGTATGCCTGAGGACGGGTTTTGTGGTCCAAAAACGTTCACATTAAAGTGATCATTTGAAAAAAATCCCCATTGGAGTGCGCTTCTTTATATATCCATTGCAGTCAAGTAGATGAAAAACTTGAAAAAGCATATGTATGCAATATTCATATTTAATGATGGCTTATAAAAGAGTGAGAAATTTGAGTGGCATCCCTGTAAATCTGATTTAGGTCCTAGTTGTAAAGATATGAACAGATACATCACTAAACAAAATATTGGTAGTTTGCCCATCCTAGGAGTGGCCATAAATTTAAATAAAAATCTCATTATACATGTGAATTATTATTTGTAAAGTATTTGATTAAATGTCCCTGTTCTAAAATCTATGTAGTCGAGATGACCCTAAGATGAGGGAACATTTAAATCAACATAAATCAGATATTAGGAAAAAAGATAAACAAGCACCAGTAGCATGCCACTATGTGGAATGTGGCCATCAAATTAGTCAACTTAGGTGGCAAATTATTGACCACATAGATGTTCCTAGGGGAAGAGGAAATAGAGAATGTCTGCTGAGACAAAGAGAGGCCTTTTGGATACATAAGTTGGATACTATGTATCCAAGGGGTCTCAACAGGGAACTTGATCAATCTGTATTTTTATAAGGTATCTCTTATTGCATTTAGTGTTATCAAGTGCATGAATCATATTGCAATAATTTATAGTAGATTATTCTGTATACATAAAACTTTGCATATATTTGTGTATGAATACATTATATTTTTAAAATATGTTTTTATTGGTGACTACAGGTTAGCAGTATAATTAACAATAAAATAATGATTTTTTGTTTATTCTTGAATGTAATGGGTTAAAAATCCCAGGTTGGTGATTGGTAGTATGTACCTTTAAATTTGACACAGGTGTATAGGCTCACTAGGCATGATTAAGGGCGTGTGAGCCCAATATGTTTCATGATTGTTTGTTTTATGGTACAATAAAGGATTTGAATTTAATGAACTTTAAAGTGCTGTGGACCGTGTGAATATTTTGAATATGGGCTCGTGGTTGACAGCTTGGTCTAAGATGACCTACACCTAGGAGGTGAGAAACTCATAACTGTACCCTGCTTATGTTATACATATTTAATAAAGTGTTAAACTGAGTACTGTAAATATTTCACATTCCAATGTTTTGCACATAGCAGAATATG